>NC_049248.1:12105849-12406563 GCF_011100685.1 Canis lupus familiaris
TGGTTAAATTCAGAATACTCTAATTTTGTAATACTGGTGGGTAAATCACTTATAAATCTTATGAAATTTAAAAAATAATAGTAAAAATAGTAAAAAGTGTTAATGGATAAACAAGGTAAAAAGATTTAAATTGTGACATCAGAAACAATAAATGTGGGAGGGACAGTAAAAACTATAAAGCTTAAGATGCATTAGAAATTGTTATTAGGGACACCTGGGTGGCTCAGTTGTTAAGCATCTGCCTTCAGCAGATCATGGTCCAGGGGTCCTGGGATCAAGTCGCACATCAGGCTCCCTGCATGGAGCCTGCTTCTCCCTCTGCCTGTATCTCTGCCTCTCTCATGAATAAATGAATAAAATATTTTTTTTAAATTATTATTAGCTTAAAATACTGTTATAAATGTAAGATGTTCTTTATAAGAACCTTAAATGGGATTTTTACCTTGACTGTTGTGTTTCTCACATTTACAGGAAATTAGTTTTCCTGGATTTTTTAGAAAGTGGTGTTAAAGGTGTTAAAGGTAGTTTTTCTAACTTTACAGAATTCACTCTTCTGTTGTTTTCATGTAATGTTAAACAATATGGTAACGTCCTGAGAACTCTCAGCTGTTTCTCTGCCTATCCTTATCTGAATCTTCTCTTTTCTTCCTCTTTTGATCCTCTAATGTTCCCTGTTCTGCTCAATTTTGATGCTACTATTGTAGTCAATTGTGTTTCCACTCACTGCAGTAACCCTGTGCTGATCGAGAACTCTAGCAGCTCCATTTCAAGAATTCTTTGGAGCCAGATTGCTGTAACCTGTCTTTACCATGAACATATCATACTTGTCTGATACTAGAGTGGGCAACCCCCCCCCCTCCACTACCTCATTTCAGCTGCTACTCTTAATATAGTCCACCACATTGTCTACTAAATAGTTTAGGCTATTTTGGAGGCCTGCTTTTAAGTTCTATAAAATACCTCACTCAACTCTCTCTGCTTACTCTTGCACAAATAGTAATACTATGGAGGTCTCGTGGCTGTTAGTGGTGTGCTCTTACCTGCTCTTATTTTTGGATGCCTGAGGTTAGTTTTATGGTATGTTTTTGGATTTGCTATCTAGTTTCATTAGTTTTTGTGTAAGTATTCTGAGGACGTCAAAAAAACAATGACATGGACAGATTTACCTCCTACCATCCTTCTTAAAGCCAAAATTGAAGTTCAAACAAAGCAATTATGTTTTTATATTCATTATATACTTCTCCTGACTTATTTCTACTTATTTGTAAACCATCTTGTTGTAAGTCATTTCATCCTTTTTTAAAACAAACCAAAAAAAAATTACTCCAACTCCATAATTACAAAAACTTTATTTTAATAAATTATTTAAATCTTTCATGATTTTCAGTACTTCTAAATGCTTCCTGATTCAAAGTTCAGATAACTCACAAATGTTTACACTTGGAAAAAATTCCTTCAACAACCTAACTGCTGAAATCTTAAGAATGAGACCACTAGAAACCAAAATACTCATTCAAAAACAAGAACATAAATAGATAACATCCTTAAAATTCTGCACAAGATCTGACTAGAAATTTCTATGTTTAGATATCATAACTTTGTCTTCCTTGAATACCTGGTATGCCACATGCATTCAGATTTTTTCCTAGTCCTGGGGTCAGCAAACTAGAGCCCACTGACTTAGCATGTTTTGTAAATAAAGCTTTACGAAACACAGCTTGCCCCTTCCCTTATATATTATCTGCAGCTGCTTTCACACCACAACAGCAGAAGTAAGTAGTTGCAACAGAGATCATATGACCGACAAAGCCAAAAATATTTACCATCTGGCCCTTTCCTAGTCTACAGATGTATCAAATGAGCTTCCCTGAGCAGCACCTGGGGGGGCTCTATGGATAATTCTGAGTAGCAGGACTGTTGTGCTGGGTGTCCAGCACAATGCAGGATGTTTAGCATCTCTCATCTCCCATAAGCTAAAACTAAAATGCCAGCAGCACTCCCAGTCCTTGTTAACCAAAATTTCCCCACTCTGGGAGAGAGCAGAAATACTATTCCTGTTTGAGAATCACTGAAGAACTAAATTAGCTCAGAATAAAGAAAAAGAAAATACAGTTTGTAAATTCTAATTCCTACCAAGATAGATGAAAATGTAGTTACCTTCTTTTAAGAACAAGCTAAAAGTCTATTCTTCTTCCTCTTTGACACTCAGCTAACAAAAACATTAATTTCTTCTTAATAAAACTAGGCTTTATGATTTGATAATGATATCAAAACATCATGATGTTTACTTAAAGCTTAAAAATAAATTTATGAGGCAATCTTACCGATTTGTTCCATCCAGATTTGATTTGTGGATGAAATTGAGTTTTGCATCTGCCCAGTAAAGCTTCTGTTCCTCATAATCCAAAGTCAGTCCATTTGGCCAGTAAATTTCAGTGTTTATTATAACGAAGCGACTTGAACCATCCATTCCAGCACGTTCTATCTTTGGTACTTCTCCCCAGTCTGTCCAGTACATGAACCTAAAAACCAGATAAAAAATAAACCCATGATTTAACCAGGTTAACAGCCAAGTACTTCATAATTCTCATTATTAGAGAAAAGAAGGCTCTCTCAGGAACACTAAAACTGAAACCATTAGAAAGTATCAAAATTGTAATAATCTACCTTTTTGTCACCACCATGGTAATAACTGATTCAGGCATGCATCATGAAGCATGCAAAAAACTATGTGATCAAAGTTTACTGAGAAAAATGGTATTTACACTGTGTAAATGTACCTCCCCACAGATTATTTATTAAGGACAAAGGAGGAAATGGTAATTTTAGAGAAAATAAACTTGATGAACACTATCTTAAGCAAATCATCTAAGTTAACATAAATGACAGGTACCAAACTGGTGTCACGTATGTGATGCACAAACCATATTTTGTGCAGATTCTTTTACATCGTATTCCTGCCAAAAGATGCGTAACCTAAACAAAATTATGAGGAAATGGAGAAAACCAAACTGAGGAACATTCTAGAAATCAAATGATCTTTGTAAATATCAACAATAACAAAAGTCAAAGGAAGGCCAAGAAACAATCAAGATTAGAGAGGAATAAAGAGATATTGACAAGTACATAAAATGCATGATTTGGACTGAGCAGTTGAGGGAAATGCTATAAAGACATTATAGGGAAACCTAGCAAAATATGAGAGACTAACATAAACAGAAATGTACTGATGTTAATTTCCTAAATATGATCATTGAACTGTGGTTAGGGTATATAAGATATCATTGTACCATTTTTGCTTCTATTCTGCAAGTTTGAAATTTTTTTCAAAATAAAAAAATTGAGGTTTATTATTAATAGTCTTATCCCAGAGGTAAAAACAAAATTTTCCTTATTAAAGGTAAAATTCTTAATGTGGGGATCCCTGGGTGGCGCAGGGGTTTGGCGCCTGCCTTTGGCCCAGGGCGCGATCCTGGAGACCCGGGATCGAATCCCATGTCGGGCTCCCGGTGCATGGAGCCTGCTTCTCCCTCTGCCTATGTCTCTGCCTCTCTCTCTCTCTGTGTGACTATCATAAATAAAAAAAAAAAATTTAAAAATTAAAAAAAAGAAAAAAGAAAAAGACTAGAGGAAAACTAAAAAGAATACAAAGAAGATCTTCTCTAAAACCAAAGAGAAAATAGGATAAGACGGTCAAAAATAAGTAGACTCTGAAAATTGATCAAACAACAAAATGAGAAGCATTTATTCAAGAAAATCTACTAAATCTAAGGAGGAAATGTGATAGTCCAGCCTGAAGTTACTTGTACCACCATCCATGCTGCTAGGTTTATGGCACAAAAGTTCTACCCTGAGCAGACATGGCAGACCCTAAAGATTGACAGGTACATGGCCCTGCAAGTGGATGCTGACTTTATTTGAAGTAATGGAAAAATCTATGTCCAGGAATGTTGTCAATAACAGGAGTGCTCTCCACTGCAAACAATCAGAAAGTGCTATTATCCCAAATAATACTGACCCAAAAAAGTATAAATGTAACGTAGGTAAATTTTACTTTATTTTTTTAAGAGATAAAATACTTTCTTTACTAGATACTTCACAAAAGAACATACATGAATAGTCAACTGGCACTTAAGAAGATGCTCAATTTCATCAATCATCAGGGAAATGCACATTAAAATCACAGTAACAAAAAAATTAAAAAATAAAACTATAGTAACATACTAAACTCCACTCACTAGAATGGCTAACATTTAAAAAAAAAAGCCTAACAATACTAAGTGTTGGTGATGATAAGCAACTGAAACTTTCTTACAGAACTAGTATAATCACTTTGGAAAACAGTCTGGCAGTTCCTTATAAACGTAAACGTATATTTAACTCTATTAATCAGCAATTTCACTTTTAGGGATTTATCCAAGAGAAATAAAAACATATCCACTCAACAACTGTACATGCAAGTTCACAGCTTTATTCATAACAGCTAAAAACTAGAAACAACACAAATATCCATTAATAGGATGATATACAAACTCTGGTATAATTGTAATACTACTTAGCAATACAAAAAAGCAACTATTCTTATATTCAACAACAAGGATGAACTTTTAAAATCAAGATGAACAAAAGAAGCCAGACTCAAAAGAGTACCTACTTCATGACTCTATTATATGAAGTTCTAGATTCAGCAAAACTAATCTATAGTGATAGAAATCAGTAGTTACAAGGGTAGAAACAGAGGTTGACTTAAAAGAGGCTAAGCTTTCTGGAATGAGATGATGGAGTAATAGTAGATATACATTTATCAAAACATCAAACTATAAAATATAATAAAATGTATTTTCTGCATATAAATTATATACCAATAAAGTTGCCTACAACACAAACAAGAAATAAGAAACTATAATTAAAAGCTAATTCAAAATTATCTTCTTTTCTGTAGAAGCCTTCCCTAGCTCGCCCAGAGGTACTCCTTTCTGGGTGCTCCTGAAGCATGTTTCACTGTGCTATAGAACTTATCACACTTTGTATATAAATTATGAAGAACTCATATGGACTGAAGATAAGCAATTTGTATACTATCAAGATGGATACAGCAATAAGTGGTGGTGTCTACTTTGTATAATATAATTTAGGTAGGTCTCACAACTGTCATTAAGTATGCATAAAACTTATAAATAAGAATTTGGTATCTAGTTTATTGTGAAATAAAAAGTTAACTAATTAATTAGCTCAACAAGAATTTTAGGAACAAAATTATTTACATGCCACTGTTTATCAAAGCTAATAGACAACTCTCACATTATTTAATAGTTAAAAATAGGTCATGTTACTTCAAGGAATAAAGGCTTCAAATAAAACAAGGGATACGGAGACATTTGTCAAGATGAGAATCTGATAAAAAATCTAGAATTTGGAGGCACCTGGGTGGTTCCATGGTGGAGCGTCTGCCTTTGGCTCAGGTTGTGATCCCAGGGTCCTGGGATTGAGTCCCGCCATCAAGCTCCCCACAAGGAGCCGACTTTTCCCTCCGCCTATGTCTCTGCCTTTCTCTCTGTCGCTCATGAATAAATAAATAAAATCTTTAAAAAAATTTTTCTAATCTAGAATTTTAAAGTCAATCTTGGGGATATTTTCATTTGTTCAAATATTTAAAATGCAAAATAATAAATTTCATCTATAAATACTAAAATTTCCATGTTATTTGATTAACATTTAAATTAAAAATTCATTACAAATTTAATATAGGAAGGGAAAGAGACACAGAAAGAAAACACAAAAGTATTTTATAAATTGCCAAGATATTATTCAATTTCTAAAAAAAATGTATTAAGCACCTATTAGGAGCCAAGCATCATCCTTGATATAATACACAAAAATAAGCAAGGCAAACAACTGCCCCTGTGAAACTTGATCTAGGCAAGGAGTGATAAATGTAGCATGAGATGTATGAACACGGTGTTATGAGAGTGCGAGGAAGTGATACTCAGTCAAGCTAGTAAATGTTAAGAGTTGTCAATAAAAGCTTACCAGAGGAACAATCCTTTTATTTAGGGAGCTGCCAAAATGAGAAACAGCATTCTAGGAAGAAGATAAAGCATATGCAAAAGACATCAGAATTCATGACACATTCAAGACCAGCACAAAGATCAGCAGAGCTGCATCATATATCTGGCAAAAAAAGAAGTCCCACAGAAGAGACCAATTCTGCTGTGAAAAGAAGCCTGAAGTACATAACACCTATAGGTAGCGAGAATGTACTTAAGACTGTAGGCAGAAAAGTAAGTTAAGTGGTTAAGATTATCCTGTTAATCACTGGTAATAACACAGGGTTTGATTAGAGGGGAAGAAATTAGAGAAAGAAAATTAAAGCACAAAACTTCTGAAATATTCCAGATGAGAACTAATGAAGACAAAAGCTGAAAGATGGATCATAAGAGAACAATCATTAATGAGAGAGTAGGATGGCTCTCAGGAGTTGGCAAATGTGAATGAGCCCATATTGGCGTCATTCAACAAAATATGGAATCTAAACAGAGTTTAAGGGGCAACATGGTGACTTCAGATAAAGATGAAATGAGTATCTTTATCTCATTGTTTTTCCTTCTATATCCAAAGAACCAGTCAATAGAGTAAAAGAAAAATTAGTGTAAAAGTTAAATGAGGGATCCCTGGGTGGCGCAGCGGTTTAGCGCCTGCCTTTGGCCCAGGGCGCAATCCTGGAGACCCAGGATCGAATCCCACGTCGGGCTCCCGGTGCATGGAGCCTGCTTCTCCCTCTGCCTGTGTCTCTGCCTCTCTCTCTCTCTCTCTCTGTGTGTGACTATCATAAATAAATAAAAAATTAAAAAAAAAAAGTTAAATGAAAGTAGTATAGGAAAGGTAAATAAAGTTAAAAGGATGTTAATAGTTAAAAAGAAAGAAAAAGAAAGTTGTGGACTATAGTAACAAGGTAAAAGAAACTGCAATAAAAAGCTGCATAAGAAACCAAACCAAAAAAAAAAAAAAAAAAAAAAAAAAAAAAAGAAAGAAACCAAACCAGCCCCCAATAAGAGTCATGCCACATTTAAAGAACACATGACAGATATAAGGTGAAATTTTATAAACAGTGGAAAAAAATTCTGACTTTAATGAAAGTGAAAAGAAAAGATAGCAAGCAAAATTCATACATTCTTCCTCTTCCTATCCCTGAACCAGTTCCATCTTACTTTGGTTAGGATATTGGGCTTTTAAGTAAAGAGGAGGTTGGAGAATTCAAGGTATCTGCTTCCTGATAGAACTACAAAGAAAAAAAGAACTGTGAAGAAGTCTGCTATAATTCCATGCTTCCTCTCTATTTATTTGTGTTGGTATTATATTTGAAATAATAAGTGATGATTAATAAGATAATGAAAGCATTTTAGTGGATTTGTTTTTAAAGAAAATGTACAGTAACCAGATGAAAAAGATTCTACTATTGCGGGACAAGAAAGAACATGGAGATGGCTATATTAAATAGAATCTTTGCTGTGACAATATCCATCATAACGGAATTCTACATGTATAAACTAGCAATCCCGGAGACAGATTGCTAAGAATGATCCTTAAACGCCCACCCTAAGACTAATTTTTAAAAGCTGCTGGACCTAATACAGAGAATATATTTAATTCAGAAATAACACTGGTATAGTATACCACTACTAAAAGATAAAGCTTATAAGCCTGGGAATAAGTAACATACTAAATTAATTTGACTCCCTACTATTATCAAAGAAAACGCTAGCTATAGTACAAGCATACTGTGTTAGATCGCATTTTGCGGATACTATGCCTTTTACAAACTGAAGGTTTGTGACAACACTGCATCAAGAACATCTATTGGAACCATTTTCCAACAGCATCTGCTCATTGCACGTTTGTCACATTTTAGCAATTCTCCCAGTATTTCAACTTCCCATCATTATTATATTTGTTATGGTGATCTATGATCAGTGATTATGACTGACTCAAAGTTCAAATGATGGTTAGCATTTTTTAGCAATAAAGTATTTTTTAAATTAAGGTATATACACGGTTGGTTTAAACATAACACTACTGCAAACTTAATAGACTACAGGATAATGTAAATATTAACCTTATATGCACTGGGAAAACAAAAAGTTCACTGGACTCATTTCATTATGATACTCACTTTATTGCTGTGGTCTGGAACCCCCAATATCTCCAAGTTATGCACTTTCCCAAATTGCTGTTATCTACAATTCTCTTTCTAAACAAATCATAGGTGATGCATTTTGAACTCCTCTAAGTATAATAAAGATGATTTATTAACTGTCTAGAATGTCTCTCTCCTCCTCCTATACTCTGATAAATATCCTGATTCTTCAGAAGAGTTCAAATGTCACCGTAACTTGAAGCATTTCATGACTCTCTCAAGGACACTCTTCTCTGTACATTTCAAACACATAGATTACTAAGACTGTTTATACATTTCCCATCCCTCTGTATTCCAGGTTCCTGTTTTATATATTATTGTATCCTCTATCCTAAAACAATCTAATATAATGCCAAGTGTATTTACAGTCAGCATTCAAATGCTTAATAATGGTCTGCACTTACCTGCTCTTGGGCCATTCTGTTATTATTACAGAGTATATCCTTAAAAAATAAAGGCAGAATTTTATTTTAATGAATATCATTATTCTTCTACTATGCTCCAGTTACAAGCCGTTTTCTATTCCTTGAATGTATAATGGCACGAGAGTCTGGCACATAGTGTTCCTACTTACTAAAAGCTATTACCCATTTCCATACCTTGTCTCTCCTGGAAAACGACTGCTTAGCTAGAAAACATCAACCTGAAATAACTCCCCAAATGGAATGGACTACTCTCTCCTTTGTTCCCCACTGTACAGATTTCTATAGCAATACTTAGAAAGCTTTACTGCAACAATATTTCCCTAAATTTAAACCTGGTTTATACCTAATAAATCTACATAATTAGTCTATTCTATACACGTTTTGCTATTAGGTCACCTCTGAGGATATACTAGGATATCCCACCACCCAAAGCTAAAAGCTATACATAGACAGGTTCACTGCCTTTTTTAATGGTCTGGTGGAGAGAATTTATTTTTTCAAGATAAAATTATTTCAGTCATGCCTTTAATTACTGCCTGATATATTACAGGAATCTATAAATCAGTTTTTGAGGAAAATCCTTCCCTCACCCTTGAATATTCCCTCAATTCACCTTTCAAGCTCATCTTACCTGCTTTTACTAAATTGCACTTTGTCCTGATACAGCAGGGACAAATGCCAAAGAAATCATTACTGAGGGCATTACAAGGGTGTTGCTCATTACATTATATAGCAGCTTTTTTATGAGGACTAACGGGAGTAGAAATCAGTTTCATTATCAGGAGTAAAGATGGTTTCTCAAAGAATGACATCTACCTAAAGAACATTAATTCTTACAATTAGTATTTTCTTTTTTAGATTGGCTTAGATTTTTCCTCGGGTCCATTCCAGTTACAAAGTTTATAGTTCTGCTATTTCTTTTTATATCTACCATCATACCTCATTCACTCTTTTCAACACTAAAAAGGGGGGAAAATAGAAACAATATACAGGGGATCCCTGGGTGGCTCAGCGGTTTAGCCTTTGGCCCAGGGCGCAGTCCTGGAGTCCCGGGATCGAGTTCCACGTTGGGCTCCCGGCATGGGGCCTGCTTCTCCCTCCTCCTGTGTCTCTGCCTCTCTCTATCATAAATAAAATAAATCTTAAAAAAAAAAAAGAAACAATATGCAAATCATGGCAAAGATATCCACAGATCATATGATTATGCACTCACAAAATGTCTGCCATGGGTACCTGGCATTTTAGGAGGCGACCTAGTACCTAATCGACCTTCCTATGTTTAAAGAAGCCTCTACTTGATGTGGCAGAGGCACTTCCTGAAACTAAAGAAACAGAAAGCACCAGATATTTACTTTCTAAATCTCCCCTGCAATTGGGACAGGGGCTAAGACTTGGGTTTTGCCTGTCAGACAAACCAAGAAAAAGAGAAAGTGGAGGCAGAAGAGAAAGAAGCAACAGCAGCAGCCGCAAGGACTACAAGCAATCCATGCTGGTAAGGTTGAGGGCAATAGCAAAGGCTAATTAAATTCAGTTTGAATTAATTCATCCTTCTTTAATCCAGTTTTGCAAGGAAGCACTAGAAGCAACTTTAGGAGTGTCTGTTATCAAAAGAAAAAAAAGAAAAAAGAAAAAAAAAAAAAAAAGGAGTGTCTGTTGTCTCGGGATCCCTGGGTGGCTCAGTGTTTAGCGCCTGCCTTTGGCCCAGGGCATGATCTTGGAGTCCTGGAATCCAGTCCCACATCAGGCTCCCTGCATGGAGCCTGCTTCTCCCTCTGCCTGTATCTGCCTCTCTCTCTCTCTCTGCCTCTCGTGAATAAAAATCTTAAAAAAAAAAAAAAAAAAAAGAAGGAATATCTGTTGTCTCATGTCAGTGAGAGAGCACAAACAGTAGTAAATATGCCACCTAACAGTGGTGCCATCACTGGACCAGGCCTGTGGTATGATTTTTAACACTGTTCGTGGCTACAGATTCCAAGCCTGGTTCTTCTACAATTTAAGAAATTTTATGAGTAACCCAATAACCTCTTCAAAAATACTTTTTTGGGGCGCCTGGGTGGCTCACTGGTTGAGTGTCTGCCTTTGGCTCAGGTCATGACCCTGGGGCCCTGGGATAGAGTCCCACATTGGGCTCCCTGCAGGGAAGCTGCTTCTCCCTCTGCATATGTCTCTGCCTCTCTCTCTGTGTCTCTCATGAATAAATAAATCTTTAAAAAACAAAACACTGTATTAAAAAAATACTCTTTCTGTTTAAATAACAGAGATTTCTTATTACTTAAAACTATGAACACTAACATGCACTTTTAGATCCAACACCACCCAAAAGCATCGCTTTAAAGTTTAGACAGTCACTTCAACTCTTCTCCCAACAAAGCCTCATATGTTAGAACTCCTTTCATCCAAACATCTTACAAATGGCATGTTTCAAAAGTTTCACAGCTCTTCCCTCAATCTACTGGGACTCCTCTCATAAGGGCCAACGTCAACATTCATGAGAATGACTGGCAGAGAACTATCAGGCAAATTACATCCTGATCCTTCCATCTATATACTTGTTTAAAACATTATCTTGATGAAAACTGATATAAAGAGAACAATCTATGACAGACAGAAAAGCCAACTTAACATGAAAATTTGGTACTTGTCACCATAAACAATGAAACAATGAGGTGTAAAAGAAAGAAAACTCAACTAATCTGTCTGATTTATTCAGTTTTCTAACTTCAAAACCCAATAATCATCAATGTATAATGAGCACGACATAACCAGTCCTTGAATATTCAGAAACTAGAATTGTAAATATAATTAACAAGCAATGGTCTAAAAGTCTGTTCCCCCCAAAATGCATATGCTGAAATCTCAACTCCCAATGTGATGGTATTAGGAATTCTGGGGATTAGGGATTCTGGAGTGATTAAGTCATAAGAATAGAACCATCTGGAATAGGATGACTGCCCTTACTAAAAAGGCCCAGGAAAGTTCGCTGTCCCTTTCTACCTTGTGAAGTTTCAGTGAAAAACAACAATGTAGGAAGCAGGCCCTCAAGAGACACCAAATCTGCCAACACCTTGATCTTGGGTTTTCCATCCTCCAGAACTGTGAGAAAGAAATTTTTGTTGTTTATAAACCACCAGTAATAGTACTTCATTATAGAAGCCTGAATGGACTAATACAAGTTTTTCTTAGCACCATGTTTCTTGGGCTGTGCTCCCCAGTCCATACACAAACACACCTGTAATAATACTACTAGTGGTGATGATCATGATGTCGCCGCCAATTTTTAATTCTGGCAGCGTTTAGCAATGACTTCAGAAACTCTTGAAAATATCAGGAACTTGGGCTCTTCCATCAGAGATTCTGATTAAAATAATCTGAGTTGGGACCCATGCATCAATATTATCTAAAAGTTCCTCGACCTTCCAACTAAGCACTAGCTGTTGGCACGTTCCATCATATTGAGGTCCCCATGACATCCAAACCTGCAATGTCGGGCCCCAACAGGGACCAGTGGACGCAGGTACAAAAGGCAAGGATGACTTGTCACCATAAACAATGAAACAATGAGAACTGTTGCAGAATATGCAGAATATGCTGCCATCAACTCCATGTTAGACCAGATCAACTCCTGTCTGGACCAACTGGAGGAGAATGACCACCTCCATGCCTGCCTCCAGGAGCTACTTGGCAGACATGCCTTAAGTTTCAGCAGTAGCTTAGAAGGTCCCAGCAATACCAGTCCCTTGGCTCTGAGAGCCACCAACCACCCCAATCCTGCCTCCCTGGGCTAGACTCTGGCCTGGACACTCACCACCTGGCTTAGATACCTTCTTAAGGGCTGGCTTCCAGGTCCTCTGGTGGGTCTGCCTGCCTGGGCCACTTTTCTGGTACTCCCTTGGACCAGCCCTCACCACCTGGCATCCTCTCTTAGGGTCAGGTGTGAGCCTGTGAACCACCCACCTTGCCTGCCTGCCCAATCCCAGGGCGTCCACTCTGCTCAGGCCTTGAGTGTCCACATTAAACAGGTGGACAACAAAATAAATATTTTTAATAAATTTTTAAAAAATAAATATTTTTTAAAATAAAGAAATAAAAGCTCCTCAAAGAATTCTAATTCATTTAGAGTTTAGAACCAGTGAAGAGAAATCTGAATTTCTGAAGCATCTGTTTATCCATACTACTCTGTTCTTCTACAGTGGTGTTAATATATTTAACTCACTAACCAGTTAGCCTTAAATATTAGTTAATAATTAGCTCTTAAATCTATGGAAGATCAAAGAAGGAACAAGGAACCAAATAAATTACTTTCCACACAACAGTTTTCCATATTTCCCTCCAAAGTTTTATAATTTGAGAAATGGGACTTTTAGACTTCACAGTTACTGCTTAAGTTGTACTAAGTATAAATATCCAAAGATATGTAAGGATGAAGATAGATTTTCAAATCTCTATTACAAATTTTCAAGCTTTTAGTATCCAATTCTTTACCTACAGAAATATTCAGTGGCAACCCTCAATGAAGGTTTAAGTTTACTTATTCACTGAATATGTTACAGACACCAGAGTCTCATATTACTTATAGGATATGAACAAATTAATATAGTAAATATCCTTTAAAAGCTTATATTCTGTATGTCAATCAGTGCAATTGTTTTCTTCCCCTGTTTAGAACATGCTGCCAAAATGGTAAAAAAAAAAAAGCATGGAAAATTACCTGTGATTTTCATAAAAATATATACAATATAATTAGTAGTCACTTTGACATTGTATTACTTTGACACAGGGTGACTTGCATCTACTCTTAGCTATGCTAATTAGAGTGTGAAAAAGATCACAAAACTGACATTTTAAAAAATAATTATAGGGACACCTGGGTGGCTCAGCAGTTGAGCATCTGCCTTTGGCTCAGGGTGTGATCCTGGGGTCCTGGGATTGAGTCCCACATCGGGCTTGCTGCGATGAGCCTGCTTCTCTCTCTGCCTGTCTCTGCCTCTCTCTGTATCTCTCATGAATAAATAGAATCTTTTAAAAAAAATTATATTTTTTTTGTTTTGTCCTTCAAGTAAATCCAGTCAAGTAGGAGATTAATACTTAAGAAGTCATCGTGTCTTTAACAAAACCACATTACTCAAAAAGCAATTAATAATTCTGAGATTACACCACAGAAAACTGGTATACTTCCAAGTGTTTAAGCACTCCTGAAGATAAAATCCATCATTTATTACTCTCTTTTTCAAATCCACATAAATCAAGCAGAGAAAGGTCTGCAATCTTAATCAGACACCCACAGTAGACAGACACATCCCAAAGCCAACCCACTCTTTGTGAAGATGGGGGGAGACGTTAAGACTCTTTGACAAAATCACTGACCCCATTTCTTTCTGAGACTCCAAGCACCAGAGTGAAATACAATCTAGAAGATCTTCAGTCTTCTGACAATGGTGCTAATTTTAGAGCTACCTGGATACTATCTAGGGCCAAAAGGCAAGAATAAGTTACTTCCAATTTCAACCCAGAGTCAAGTCAAAGAAAAAACCTCACGGTAACCACAGAAAAAAGCAAAACAGAAATGGTTATTAATACTTACTTTTTAAACCATCAGAAAATATTTTAAATATGTTCATTTCACAAAGATTTAGTTTACAAAAGAACATAAAGCAATAGATGAGATAGTAATTTGTTAATAAGTTCTATATAAATACTACTTAAAAAGCTGAAGAAGGGCAGCCTGGGTGGCTCAGTGGTTTAGCGCCACCTTCAGCCCAGGGCGTGATCCTGGAGAGTCCCATGTCAGGCTCCCTGCATAGAGCCTGCTTCTCCCTCCGCCTGTGTTTCTGCCTGTCTCTCTCTCTCTCTCCGCTCCCCCGTGTGTGTCTCATGAATAAATAAATAAAACCTTTAAAAAAAAAAAAAAGCTGAAGAGGATGTTTCAGTAGGCATTCGTTAATCTATCAGAGGAGGAAAGCAGGTAGAAAAGAAGGACAAAATCATCTGAAGGTTATAGAATAAACCTTTTCTTTCAGATGAAATAACTAACAAAAAGAAAATAGAATCAGGCTAGGAATTAATTCCTAATCCAGCTCTCAAAATTTATCAAATTGGAAATGTAGTATATATTTGTAAACTCATGGGGGGGGTTCTCTTTAGAGTCTCACCTTACTTCATATCCCCCAAAACAATTAAAGAAATTAAATATGATGTATGGTGCAAGCAAGGAGGCAACTAGAATGTTCATTATATTGTTCCTTTTATCTTTTTTGTATGTATTAAATATAAGTTTATGACTGGTTTAAAACATACAAAAAACTAAGCCATATACAACGCCTGGGTGGCTCAATCAGTTAAGGGTCTGCCTTTGGCTCAGGTCATGATCCCACAGTTCTGGGACTGAGCTCCACATCAGGCTCCCTACTCAGGAAGGAGTTGGCTTGTCCCTCTACCTCTACTCCTCCTCACCACTTGTGCTCTCTCTCTCAAATAAATAAATAAAATCTTTTAAAAATATACCTAAACCATAAAAATAAAGGACAGAAAGCAAGTTGAATATACCTAATCCTTCTCAGAAACAGTGCAAAATATGAAATCATAAAGAAAAGAAATAGTAGATTAAATATTGGGGGAGGAGGACAAAAAGACTTATAAAATCTGTTTTTGTTCCAGAGAAACCTTCCAATTAAAGAGCACCTAAAAAATGACAGATAAAACTACAAAAATATTTTAAATGTATGTCTGCACCCATAAAAATTAAAGGAAATATTCTGAGCACAGAAAGGAAAAATTGAGAAAAGTAATCTAGAGTTGAAGAAGAGATGGTCTCTATAACCTATACAAGGTAGCACCCTTAGATGAGAGAATACACTCAATGCCAGAAACCCCAACTTAAACACTCTCAGTGGGTAAGCTAAAAGGAAAACACACACGGAAATGGCACAAATATTTGACTATATGAAGAGATAATTAATGAACATGAAGATAATTCTGGATAATCTCTTTGGTGCTAAACATAAAGAGAAAGAAATAGATTCATGAAAGAGGTTAAAAGAGTTCATAAAACAGACAAATGTCTAGAGTTCTAAAAACAAAATGATATAAAAGCAGTATTTTAGGAGACTTTTCAAGAACTGATGAAAGACATCAGTCCACAGAATCAAGAACCCCAACAAATCCCAATTAGCATAATTTTTTTAAATCTAGATGAATTTTTTTTAAAAATCTAGATGAATTTACTGAAACTGTAATCAGAGTAATGGTAATAATGGATCACTTCAACAACAAAGAAAGCCAACAGATACTAGAATAATACCATTAAAACATGGTAAGAGAAAATATCTGTTGATCTGCAATTGTATCCTACACAAAAAAATTAAAAACAAAGGCAAAATAAAGGTAGATTCAGACAAACAAAGCCTAAGAGAGTCTGCCACCAACAGGACTTCACTAAAGGAAATTAAGATTTAGAAAAATTAACCCAAACAGAAGTTCCTAAAATGCAAGATGGAATTGATAAATCTAAACTTTAAAAATAATGTCTTATGAGTAAGAAACAAGGAAGCAGAACTTAAACTGATAATAACAATAATATATAAGCCAGGAAGGTAATAAACAGAAGTAAAGTATACTAATAATTTCATAAGTATATATGTTAAAAATTCTCAGAATTCAAAATTTTTTTCAAAAATATAAAATTTTTTAAATTCTCAAAAAGACTGCAAATTTGTAGAGAGAAAAAGCTGACAAAATATAATCAATAAGAAAGAAGAGAAACGAAATGGGCAGAATAGAAAACTCAAAATAAGATGTCAGATGTGAATACAAATATATTAGTAATTACAATAAAGTGTAAAAGGACTGAGAAGCTTCTGCAGAAGACGTATTTTGTTTTTTAAGGATTTGTTTATTTGAGAGAAAGAGAGCATGCACGCGAGCACACACAAACTGGGGGGCAGGGCAGAAGGAAAGGGAGAGGCCGACTCCCAGCTGAGCAGGGAGCCCAACGTGGGGCTCAATCTTAGGATGCTGGGATCATGACCTGAGCCAAAGGCAGATGCTTAACCGAAATGAGTCACCTAAGTGCCCCTAGAACACACATTTTAATGATAGACTTAAAACTCAAACCAAAAACTCCAACTATATGCTACTTAAAAAAGAAACGCCTAGAACACTAAGAAGCAAAAACTTACCAGAAGAAAGCAGATATAGCAAGTGATATTTAACAAAATGAACTTTAGGGCAAAATACATTAGTAGCAATAAAGTCACTAAATAATAGTATGAGGTACATCAGGAAGAAAGTTCCTTATCTACCTGTATTTCAAAACACAGCTTCAATGCACATAAAGCAAGATAGGCATATCTATAAAAAGAAACTGTCAAATTAATTACCACATGGAAGATTTGTTAACATACTTCTCTCAGCAATAAATTAAAAATTATTTTAGGAATCAAAAGATTTCAACAGTATAAACAAGTTTGATTTCATGGACACATCTACAACACTGTACTCAAAAACCACAGAATATATAATCTTTTCAAACACACATTTTTATTTATTTTTCTTGAAGATTTTTAATTCTATACCCAAAGAGGGGTTTAAATTCACAACCCTGAGAGCAAGAGCCACACACAGTCCATTGACTGAGCCAGCCAGCTACCCACATGAAATATTTTTTAAATATAACCACACACTGGACCATAATGTAAACCTTAAGTATAGGACTAATATACATATGGCAGAGTAACTGTAATTAATTAACTTAGAAATAATAAGTAGGAAAAAAATCTATCTGGCTGTCTGGAAATTAAGATTCACATTTCTAAAAAATAAAACAGTTCAGAGAAATCAATTATTATTTTATTACTAAACTTATTAAGATGCAAATAATGAAACTCTGAGGCACAGGTAAAAATAATAATAAATATGTTTAAACTACTAAAAGCTAAAAGGATGAAAAATAAAGAGCTAATCCAAAGAAAGTATAAGAAAAATAAAGGGAAAAGAAATCCCCACAGTATTAAAAAAAAAAAAAAAAGTATTACAGCAAAAAACATAGGAAAAACATGAGCTTACAAAACTGTATCAAGACAAGTTTTTAGAAACCTGAATAAACTGTAACTATTAATAAAAAGTAAATTCATCATGGTAGGAGAAAAAGGGAGAATGATATAGCCCAGATATCTACTGGTAAATTCTCTAAAATTCTCACAGACCAAATAATTCTAATCTTAAAACATAATTATTGCATTGTACAAGAAAAGAAAACACTCCAAAACAGCAGAATAAACAGCCTTCTCAAGTACATATAGAATATTCACAAGAATGTGGGCCATGCAACAAAGAACTGAAATCATATACAGTATGTTCTCTGGCACAAGAGAATTAGACCTGGGCAACCCCTGTGGCTCAGCAGTTTAGCACCGCCTTCCCCTTCAGCCCAGGGCATGATCCTGGAGACGCGGGATCGAGGCCGGCATCCGGCTCCCTGCATGGAGCCTGCTTCTCTCTCTGCCTGTGTCTCTGCCTCTCTCTCTCTCTCTGCCTCTGTCTCTTTCTCTCATGAATAAATTTTAAAATCTTTAAAAAAAACAAGAGAATTAGACTAGTCTATATATGAGAAAGATATCTACAAAATCCTAAACATTTGGAAATTAACCAACATACTTCTAAACACATGTGTGCAATAAATGATTAATATTGCCCTAATAGAGGTCTGGTCTTTGCCCCGAAGCCAGTAAGAGATAATCTCTAATCTAGGACTGTCTTCACTGATAAGAGTGTCATTTGGTTTATCTGAGGTCATAAGCTACCTCAGATAGTCTAGGCTAATGATGTGATTTATAGTAGAGGCTTTGGGACACTCCATAGAAGCCCAACCTCTAGAGGGGCTAGAGACTAAAGTCAGCCAAGCAGAAAGTCAATATGTCTACATAGCCAAACTCTAATAAAACACACAAGTCTCAGGTGACTTCTCTGGTTGGCATTATTCTGCATGCTGTCACACATTACAGGAAAAGTAAGGGCTGTCCACACAAACACTCCACTGCGAGAAGACAGCTAGAAGCTCTGCACTTGGAACTTTCCTGGACCTGGGCACTCTTCCCCCAGCTGATTTTTATTTGTAATGGAATAAACCACAACTAACAACTTTCAGTGAATTCTGAGAGTCCTAGTGACTTATTGAACCTAAAGTTAGTCCTGTGGTCTCCCAATCTGCAACTGGTGTCAAAAGTAAAAGTGGTTTTATGGAGGGGGATATGAGCAAAATAGGTGAAAGGGATTAAGTATTATAAACTGACAGCTATAAATAAGTCACAGAGATGAAAAGTACAGTACAAAGAATATAATCAATAATACTGTAATAACTTTGTATGTCGACAGATGGTAATAACTACACTCATCACTGTGAGCATTTCATGAGTATAATTGTTGAATCACTATGCTGTAACTTGAAATTAGTATCATATTTTATATTCACTATACTTCAATTTAAAAAATAAGATCTGTAGGCTAAATTTAAAAGCTTCAGAAAGAACTAAACTTTTTTTGAGAGACCAAGTGAGCACGAATGGGTGGAGGGACCAACAGGAGAGGGAGAGAGAATCTTAAGCTGGCTTCATGCCCAGTGCAGAGCTGGATGGGAGGGCTCAATCTCACAACCCTGAGATTATGACCTGAGTGGAAATCAAGTCAGACACAACCGACTGAGCCACCCAGGTGCCCTAAGAACTGTATTTTTAAATAATATAATTATAGAATATAATTTTTTAAATGTTCATGTCTAAAAAACCTAGACTAGTTTATATTTTACTAGCCATACCGTGACTTATATGCCAACCCAGATAGCGCCTAAGTTGGTGACTTTACTGAGGGATTAACCAGCCCTGAGAATGGGGGCCATCTGCCTCCCCCTCCCAAGCTGGGGAAACACCACCCTCCATGCATAGAAGCAGCATATGGCAAGGCTCAGATTCCACTGGATTTATACTTGAATCTTGTTTTGGGATCTCTAGAATGATGCTTGGAAACAACCTATAGGACTAATGAATATACTATATACTCTGAATTCTGCAAGGTGGCTCTAAATAATAAAGCTGATTTGACAGTGTTTAAAACACACACACAAGATACCACTGCATACATCTAAGAATGACTTAAAGGAAACTGTCAAATACTGGTGAGGATGCAAAGCAACTAAACTCTCAGACACTGCCAGTGGGAATAAAAAATGGTATAGCCACTTTGGCAAAATTTCAGTTTCTCATAAAGTTAATTATAATTACCATAGAACCCAGTAATCTGACTCTAAGGTATTTACTCAAGAGTAATGAAAGAGAAATAAAAACTTACGTTCACACAAAAACCTGCATACAAATAGTTATAGCAGCTCTATTTGTAATTGCCAAAACTGGAAATAACCCAAATGTTCTTGAACTAATTAATGGATCAACAAGCTGTAATACATTCATACAACGGAACATTACTCAGCCACAACAAAACTACTGATACATACAACAACACAGATAAACCTTAAATGCATTATGCTGAGTCAAAGAACCCATTTATACATATTGTATGATTCCATTCATATGACATTCTGGAAAACTACAGTAATAGAAAACAACTCAGTAACTGCAAGGAGCTGAGATCAGGGGCAAGAAGGTAAGTATAATAAAGAATAAGGAAATTTTGGGGGGTGATGGAACAGTTCTGTATCTCAATCACAGTGCTGATATCAACAGAGTCTGACTAAACTCTAGCCAGGCTCCATTGAGTCCTTTCTCAGCTAGACCTCAACTTTGGCCCTCAAAGACTTGAACAAAATACCAACATAGTTTCTAACAGCTTAAGGCTGCATCACTAAGATGACCCTAGTCCCTCATAAAATGCCTGCCTGAGAAATTAACTGCTGCCAAAAGAATTTACTGTTTGTTCCAGCCAACACCTGAACATAGGGCCCCTGTCTGCCAGTCTCTGTGGGAGGACAGGAGCCTTGGAAAAGTGCCAGTTAGCCAACCCAGATGGTTTCACATAGACCAATTTCCCCTTCCAGCTTTTTGTAATTTATCACTCCCCTGCCTCTACTGGACCCCTGCACCCCCTTCTCCCCCCTCCCTCATTCTCCCTTTAAAATACCAAGCTACTCGTATACAAATCAAAGTAGAGTTCCATTTATGTGGCCCTCTTTTCCACGTTGCAATAATATATTGCTGATTAAAATCTGTCCTTACTGTTTTAACTAGGGTCCAGTTTTTTTAATCTTTGACAATACATAATTGTATGCATTTCTCAGAATTCATAGTATCATACACTTAAGAGGGTAAATTTCATTGTATGTAAAAGTATACCTCAATTAAACTAAGGAAAAAAAAAAAAAAAACAGTGATAAGCTCCTGAACCATCAGTGAGGATTCACCTCATTAATATGTCAAAGAAAAATCATATGGTCATCTGAAATGCAGAAAAATCACAACAAACACCAATTCTAGAATTTTTGCTTGTATCAACAACTAAATGTATACATCCTTTCTCTAAAGCAAAAAAGGCAAACTATGGTTAGGGGTTCAAATCCAAATCAAGTGCCGTGCTTTTTGTATGACCCAAAGTGCTAATAATGGTTTTTACATTTTTAAAGGGCTGTAAAAAAAAAAAAAAAAGGGGGGGGAAAAAAGAACATCCAACAGAAATCATATACGGTCCACAAAGACTAAAATATTTACAATCTGGACCTTTCTAGAAAATTTTTGCCCACCCCTTGCTACCCAAAATGTGGACCATATACAACTGCTTCAGCAAATCTCAAGCTCTACCCAGAACTACTAAATGAGAATCTACATTGTAACGAGAGTAAAAATATTATTTCCATATAAATATGCCTCTGTAACATCAGAAAACACAGTAAACACATAATAATAGAAGTAGTATACACAACTCTAGAAAATACTAAGCAGTATTTCTAGGATTAATTAATCTACATTAATTTGGGAAAAGTATCAATTAAATCCTAATGATACTGTTGACTATATTTTCTGAACCCAAAATTGTAGCTGGCACAGTCCAACACCAAGAAAAAGTATTTTAAATCATTCTCCCAGAAAATGTGGTAAGCATTCATGCCATTAGCTATGCATAATAAAAATTACAAAGATGCTCCAAGGTTTTTAAGAAATATTTCCCTAATTATTTCATTCATGCTCTTCATTTCATCAAAAGAAAAAGTAACACTTGAATTTTCCCAAGCCCTTACATGGCATGCTATAGTCATTTATTTCAGCCTCCCACAATGACTTGAAAATGCCATTCTGGGCAGCCCGGGTGGCTTAGCACCGCCTTCAGCCCAGGGCCTGATCCTGGAGACCCAGGATCGAGTCCCATGTCAGGCTCCCTGCTTAGAGCCTGCTTCTCCCTCTGCCTCTCTCTCGCTCTCTCGCTAATAAATAAATAAATAAATCCAAAAAAAAAAAAAGCCATTCTACAAGTCTTGTCACAGCTGTTTAATTGAAAATTAGGTACAAGTATTACCTACATTGAAACTCTGTTACTGTTTTGGGAATAAAAGAGAAGAAAGCAGCATACCACATAAATTTAACAGTAATTTAAAGAAAATCACAAATACACAAAAAATCACAAATGATTATTAATATAATCACAAATGATTAATCACAAATTATTAATAAATTAAATTAAATCACAAATTATTAATAAAATCACAAATGATTATTAATATAATCATTAATCTATGATCAAGAGTTATATATTTGTATTAATGCAAATCTCCCTCATATCAGAAGTCATTCAACAATATGATTGGTAATACACAGGTTTGGATTTAAGATTTTCCCAGGGCAGCTCAGTGGATTAGTGCTGCCTTCAGCCCAGGGCCTGATCCTGGAGACCCAGGATTGAGTCCCATGTCGGGCTCCCTGCATGGAGCCTGCTTCTCCCTCTGCCTGTATCTCTGCCTCTCTCTCTCTCTCTCTCTCTCTCTCTCTGTGTCTCATGAATAAATAAAACCTTTAAAAAATAATAAAATAAAATGTATACTGTATATTAAGCTGAGTATGAACCTATACTCATGTCTTCAAATCTAACCCACCACCACAAGTATCATTCTAGCTTCTTCCCATTGTTTATCTGTAACTCCCCACTCTAACATTAAGAAACCTGGTTCCCCAGTGTTGGTGGGAATGTGAACTGGTACAGCCACTCTGGAAAACTGTGTGGAGGTTCATTAAAGAGTTAAAAATAGATCTGTCCTACAACCAGCAATTGCACTGCTGGGGATTTACCCCAAAGATACAGATGCAGTGAAACGCCGGGACACCTGCACCCCAATGTTTATAGCAGCAATGTCCACAATAGCCAAGCTGTGGAAGGAGCCTCGGTGTCCATCAAAAGATGAATGGATAGAGAAGACGTGGTCTATGTATACAATGGAATATTACTCAGCCATTAGAAACGACAAATACCCACCATTTGCTTCAACATGGATGGAACTGGAGGGTATTATGCTGAGTGAAAAAGGTCAATCGGAGAAGGACAAACATCACATGGTCTCATTCATTTGGGGAATATAAAAAATAGTGAAAGGGAATAAAGGGGAAAGGAGAGAAAATGAGTGGGAAATATCAGAGAGGGTAACAGAACATGAGAGACTCCTAACTCTGGGAAACAAACAAGGGGTGGTGGAAAGGGAGGTGGTCGGGGGGTTGGAGTGACTGGGTGATGGGCACTGAGGGGGGCACTTGATGGATGAGCACTAAGTGTTATGCTATATGTTGGCAAATTGAACTCCAATAGAAAGAAATTTAAAAAATAAAATAAATAAAAATAAAAAAAGAAACCTGGTTCCCACCACATACCACCTACTTTACTTAGTTGTTTAATTCTAGTATGCAATCAGATTGATTAAATGTACCTCTATGGGAAACAACATTGACAACTAGAGTACACTGCTTAGGTGCAGTTCCTTTTGTCTTTAGTCTTACAGGTAGCATGCATTTCCAAAGTTATTTAGGTCAGCACCCTTCCTCCCAAACTCTATCCAGTGAGATTCTTTCATAATTTCTAAGAGAATTAGACTCTTCTGTTCTCAATCTTCAACATATCCTGGGATCCTCCAACCTCCTAAATGAATTTTTAAACTTTGCATACATTAAGGTTCACTTTCTGAAGTAAAGATCTATGAGTTTTGAAGTGTACAGTGTGCTTTCTTATGATGCTTCTCATCTTCTATAAATAAAAAGCATTTTACAAACCATTTTACCACTCATGCTTTAGGCAAACACATTTCCAAAGCCATCTTCAATTATACTAAACAGGATACAGAGTTTACACACTTGTAGTCTTATCTACATGCACATATCACTTTTTCCCAATCTCTGAGGAGATTCATTTCAGAAAACTTTGCTTCCAAATTACTAACAGTTGTCTACTCCTGAGTAGGCTTCAAAGAAAAAAATGTTGCAGTTATATAAGAAAATAGATTTCATCTTATTTTACAACCAATTTTTGAGAGTTTCACTTATATCATTAATAAACTAATGAAAGCTTATAAAGAGCGTTAGGAATTCATTCTACTAATTTACTTCACTTTGGTCTTCTTATATATACACTGAGATGATACAGATTCAGTTACTCAGCTCAGTCTCACTGTTGAGATTTTTAAACAAAGTCAGTCTAGTCTAAACACTATCTGCTTACTGTAGATAAACTACTTTAATAAATAATAGTATTATTAGATCCAATACAATGGTTCAGGAAATTTGAGGCTATAAATAAGATATAAGAGCATATAAGTTCTATTCCTGAAAGCTTGCCCCAATCCAGATGAAAACCTCTGAATATTCCTAGAACTCATCTATCAAAATTAAAATTCCAGACTATACTATGTAAGATCCTCCTAGTTAATAGATATATTATTCTTTTCCTATGCTTCATGTATTCAGATTTTTTTTTTTTTTTTTTTGTATTTATGATAGGCACGCAGTGAGAGAGAGAGAGAGGCAGAGACACAGGCAGAGGGAGAAGCAGGCTCCACGCACCGGGAGCCCGACGTGGGATTCGATCCCAGGTCTCCAGGATCGCGCCCTGGGCCAAAGGCAGGCGCTAAACCGCTGCGCCACCCAGGGATCCCTGTATTCAGATTTTCAATGCAAAAAAAGCAAAGCCCTGACTTCCAAC
Organism: Canis lupus familiaris; assembly: GCF_011100685.1. NCBI lineage: Eukaryota > Metazoa > Chordata > Mammalia > Carnivora > Canidae > Canis > Canis lupus. The sequence goes on from NC_049248.1 coordinate 12,130,639, forward strand.
TTCCAGTCTAGAATATAAGGCAGCTGAGAAGTCATCACTCCATTCTAATGACAAGCAAAAACCTGAACTGAAAAATCAACAATTCTTAGATCTGCCAGAGAAGCAGGGTTACAAAGCAAACTGCTGCTTTCAAAGCTAGAGACAGGCAAGCAAATCCAGAGTGTTACAACTTACAAGAGCAGAAACCTGTAAACAGAAACCTCCATGGGAACCAGTACCAGGGTCGGAAAACTAAACTATATTTGATTTGCAAGAAGCTTAGCGTGGACAAATTTGAAAGTTAAAAATTCCAGAGGGAACCAGTTATGAGAGGGCCCTCACGCTTTTGTGAATTTTATCTCCAGGAACTCTACCAGGTCCTCAGAGTAAAGATCAAAGAAAAAAATCACCTCATGCTTCCAGCAAGGGGAAAACTAAACTAACCATTTTTAAATACATCAGTGCACTTTATTCTTCATAACAAGCACTGTCCTCAAGAGAAATAATTTTGCCAGAGCTTAACCTTTTGGGATTTTATCAGAGCCTAACTGACCTAAAGGGAAGGGAATTACCCAACTCCAGCATCCTGTAGCCATCCTGCCCTACCTATGGGGGTTAAAAAAACAAAAACAAAAACACGAGAAGCATTAGTGAAGCTCACAGCTCAGGACCACAGGCTCACTAAAAGACTGAGACCAAATCACAGAATTATACAATGCTTCTCCTCTTCCAACATCTCAACACATGACTTACTGAAGGCCTATTAATTTCTAGACCTAAAAGCAATTCCTTTTACTCAGTAGATCATGGCCAGCTTTCAACAAAAAATTATAAGGCATACTAAAGGGGAAAAAAAAATCTTGAAGAGACAAGGCAAGCATCAGAAACAGACTCAAAAAAAAAAAAAAAAAAAAGAAAGAAAGAAACAGACTCAGATATGGTAGGGATGTTGCATTTATCAGAGTATGAATTTTAAACAACTGTGATTGATATGCTACGGACACTAATAGAAAAGACAGGCAACATATAAGAACAGATGGATAATATGACCAGAGAGCTGGATATTCTAAGAACCAAAACAATGCTGGGAATCAAAAACACTGTAACAGAAATGAATGCCTTTCATGGACTCATTAGTAGATGGGATACAGCTGAGGAAAGAATCTCTGCACTTAAGAGATATGTCCACAGAAATAGCCAAAGGAAAAAAAAAAAAAAAAAAAAAGACTAGGGGTTGGAGAAGGGAGTGTGGTGGGAAACAGAACAGAATACCCAAGAACTATGGGACAACTAACTACAGAAGATATAACACATGCATGATGAGAATACTAGAAGGAAAAGAAAAACAGGAATAAACAAAGCAGTGATAACTTAGAATTTCTCCAGATGTCAGATACCAATTCGCAGACACAACAAGCTCACAGAACAGCAAAGCACAACAAACACACACACACAAAAACAAACAAACAAACAAAAAAAAAAACCCAGCACCTAAGCATATCATATTCAAACTCTAGAAAAATAAAGATACAGAAAAAAATCTGGGAGGAAAAAAAACACACTTTATGGACACAGAAGTAAGGATAAGAATGACATCTGACTTTTCCTCAGAAACCATGCAAGCAAGAAGAGACTGGAATGAAATATTTAGAGAGGTAAAAGGGGGAAAACCTTCCAAGCTAGAATTCTGTACTCTGCAAAAGTATCCTTCAAACTTGAAAAAAGACTTTCTCAAACAAAAATTAAGGGAATTTATTATCTACAGACCTGCCTTGCAAGAAGTTCTGCAGAGAAGAAAAATGATATAAGAAACAGATCTACATTAAAGAAAGGAAAAGCAGGGCAGCCCCGGTGGTGCAGTGGTTTAGCGCCACCTGCAGCCCAGGGCGTGATCCTGGAGACCCTGGATCGAGAACCACGTCAGGCTGTCTGCATGGAGCCTGCTTCTCCCTCTGCCTGTGTCTCTGCCTCTCTCTGTCTCTATGAATAAATAAATAAAATCCTTAAAAAAAAAAAAAAAGGAAAAGCATTAAAGAAATAAAGTGAATATAAAATAAAAACTTTTATTACAGAAGGGAGAGATTAAAAATATTTTGTTCTCAATTTTGCTATGAACCAAAAACTGCTCTTAAGAAGAATCTATTAGGAATGCCTCAGTAGCTAGGTGGTTGAGTGTCTTCTGGCTGCAGGGAGTCTGTTTCTCTCTCTGCCTATGTCTCTGCCTCTCTCTGTGTGTCTCTCATGAATGAATGAATAAAAGAATGAATGAATAATCTATTAAAAAAATATTTAAATAGTCTATTAAAAAAATAATAAAGACAAAGCCCTATCTGCTCTAGTTATAAAGCTTGGTGCTCATTTGTTCTGGTAATATTGGTATCAAACCCTCAATTGGATTCATTTTCCCAAAGGCAGCTAAATTATTTATCGACAGGAAAGAATAAGAAACAAGCCTGAAAGAGATAAATGTTATTCCTAAAATGTAACAAGTGGGTATCTCTAGTAATGCAATGACCTGAGAGTAGAATGAAGCTCTGTGCTTGGGTTTCCTCCACAGCAATCACCTTATATTTTTCCCTAGGCTTCAGGCTCAGAATCTGCCTTAAAATATTTTGTCCTTCTGCAGGAAGCACAGTAAAATGGCATTGGATCCTAGAGAGTCAGGAGAGAATCATTCATGGCACTCAGGAATGCATCAGTGAAGTTGATCCAAAAGGAGAAGTTACTGAGCCCTGCTCAGGGGGACATTACAGGGATGTGATACTGGAGAACTATAGCAGCTAATGGTAGAGATGATACCATTTTGCAAACCCAAACTCATCATTCAGCATGAAGGGAAGAGAACAACCCTAGAAGGAAAAAAGAAAACATCTAACATCCTCCAAAATTAGACGTATCTTCTGTAGTCCAAGTCGATAAAAAAGATTCACTCTGTAACTTGGGTTATGATTATCTGAGAACTTTATTTGGACCAGGTGGGGAGAAAGACTTGAGTTACAGTATCTTAACTGTATCAAATAAATACCAATTTATATCCCTTAGTATAAATGTAGTGCAAGAGAAGATTAGCATGTTCCGCCCTCAAATATGTATAATACAGAAATGGCACACAGATAAAATATCTCTAAAAGCGTAACAGACATCTAGGTACTAAAAGAAGTTAAAGGCCCATTCTATGAATCAAAAAGGATTACCCTGAGGGACACCTGGGTGGCTCAGTGGCTGAGCATCTGCCTTTGGCTCAGGGAGTGATCTCAGGGTCCTGGGATCAAGTTCCACATTGGTCTCCCTGCAGGGAGCTTGCTTTTCCCTCTGCCTATGTCTCTGCCTCTCTGTTTCTCATTAATAAATAAATAAAATCTTTTAAAAAATCATGTGAACTAAAAAAAATTACAATAAGGTTTACAAAAGTTTTAAAAATTCCCAGTAAATGGGGTGTCTGGGTGGTTCAGTCAGGTGGGCATCCAACTTTTGATTTCGACTCAAGACATGATTCCAGGTGGTGGGCTCTGTGCTCAGTGGGAAGTCTACTTTAGATTTTCTCTGCTCTTTGCCGTCCCCCACTCATATGCACTCTAAAATAAATGAAAATCTTTTTAAAATACCCAATAAATTTTTAAAAACAAAATTAGACCCTCTAGGGATTTTTGTTTGTCTTCTTCAAAATAATTGACTTCAAAATTTCCAGAAACAGCTAGAGCAGAGTTGCCAATACAAAGCATCATGGGAGCAATGAATGTCAAGTCAGCAAGAGTTACATCTGCATTGGAAAGGGAAGGGAAGGACATTTCCAGCACTAAAATATATATAATATGACAAAGTCTGGCTATTATGTTAAGCTGCATAAGAGATTGTGAGAAATCAAGGTGGGAATGGGAAAGGGCACCTGCTAAAAGCCTGAGTGACATACTAAAGTATCAGACTTAATAAAAGCAATATTAAGACAGAGTTAATCTTTAAAGGGGACTAGGCACCAGCCAATAAGAGAAAGGTGTAAACTTTTTATTTGAAGATCTACTAGTAGAATAACATCAGACTGTGGCAGAAGAGAGATTTTAGGATGCACTGAAGAAAAGAAGGTTCCTGAGGAAAAAAACCATTCTCCATATTCTCTGTTAAGATATGACATAAGCGGGCAGCTCGGGTGGCTCAGCGGTTTAGAGCCACCTTCGGCACAGGGTATATGATCCTGGAGACCTGGGATCGAGTCCCACATCGGGCTCCCTGCATGGAGTCTGCTTCTCCATCTGCCTGTGTCTCTGCCTGTGTGTGTGTGTGTCTCATGGATAAATAAAATCTTAAAAAAAAAAAAAAAAGATATGACATAAGCATTTTCTGTATTAGAATGAGGAATATTTGACACTGAGGCTTGACACCTTCTCCTTAAATCAGTTACTTAAAAATTAGACTACAAGGGATCCCTGGGTGGCGCAGAGGTTTGGCGCCTGCCTTTGGCCCAGAGCGTGATCCTGGAGACCCGGGATCGAATCCCACATCGGGCTCCCGGTGCATGGAGCCTGCTTCTCCCTCTGCCTGTGTCTCTGCGCCTCTCTCTCTCTCTGTGACTATCATAAATAAATAAAAATTAAAAAAAAAAAAATTAGACTACAAGGTGTGGCAGCTGAGTGGCTCAGCTGAGCATCCGACTCTTGCTTTTGGCTCAGGTCATGGTCTAATAGGTTATGGGATCGAGCCCAGTATAGAGCTCCACGCCAGGTGGGGCGTCTACTTGGGAGATTTTCTCCCTCTGTCCTCCCCAACTTGCATGCACATTCTCTCTCTCTCTCTCAAATAAATAAATCTTAAAAAAAAAAAAAATAGACCACGAGGTAAGCTCCTTTACTACATCACTTTATCTTTCTAAAAATAAAAAATAATTGCAGTACACATATTAAGGAGTAGATCTGGTATGGCTTACTTGTTTTTTGTTTGGGCAGTTAACCTAGCTTAGAAACCTACGATTACCTGAAAGTACTTAACAATAAATTTACTAAATTCAACTAGCTATGTAATATATTTTGCAAAGGCTTTTTATCAGCATTATTTTTAAAAGCCAATTTTAGTATCCTTTAGGAAATGCAAGAGTGTTTGATAAATATCTCCTGTGGCTTCTCAAAAGCCAAGCTACAGGCTCATATAAAACTCTCTCTTTAACAACAATTATTACTGACTCTCCAATTATGTGGTCTATTTGGCCCCTAATTTATTTTGGCTTCAACGGGTTCTATTTTGGCTTTGACTTAAGAGAAGATAAACATTCTTACTTGATATTGAAGAATTAAATATATATGGTTACAGCACCAGTTTGCAATAGTATTCACATCTGCTATTCATCAAAAATCATGAACCAGCACCAGGTTGTTATATGCTGTTCACTAGTTTCCATACAAATGTAATTTTATTATTGTATCTGGCCTGATATCCACTGCAATACTTTCTGGGAAATGAATTTTAAATGAAGTGAAGGGTAGAAAACAGGCTTTATTTTAATTAGGAAGTAATTACAGTAAGTAAGGAAAATACGAAGTTTTCAAAACATCAAAATTTCTTATGCCAGGAAGTAAAAATACCTCAACCAACAAGCAGACTACATTCCAGCCATTTTATGCAAATTTATTTTATACAAATTTATTACATTCCAAAGCATATAATGTCTACCATTAGGTAAAGATAAAATAATAAATTTTCCAAAATATTCACAAACCCCTAATCTAGTGTGTTACTCAATCTGAATTCAGTTTCCCTTAACAAAAATATTCAGAAATGTTCAGTTTCAATAAACCTAAACTGAATGGATAAATTTGCACCCTTTACAAGATGTAATTACACCCAATACTGGCTAATTAAGAAAACATTTAGAATTGAGTCATAAAAACTCAGTGAACCAGATCTATACTAGATCATAAATCACTTCATGATCCTTAAAGTTACTTATATAATTCTACCTATAATTAAAAGATGTCATTAATACACTTATTAGTGTGAATAATGCTCAACTATCATGTCCATATATCCACAGTAAAAAATAAAAAGCAACATTTAAAAACATGAAAGTTAGAATTTCTATTTCTGATAATTTAGTAACAAAATAACCAGAAACCCCTCCTTTCACAAAATCTCTTAACTAAGACTAAACCCCTGTTTAGTCTTTTTATTTGATTTATACAAGGCTATAGTCTGAATGTTTGCATCCCCTCAAAATTTATGTTGAAATTCTAAAGCTCAAAGGTGACAGTATTAGCATGTGGGGCCTTTGGGGGGGTGCCTACTCATGAGAACAGAGATACAAAGCGAACCCTTGGCTATTCCATCATGTGAGGACACAGCAAGAAGGCACCAGGAAGGGGGCTCTTACCAGAAGGGGACCATGCTGGTGCCCTAACCTTGGACTTCCCAGACTCTAGAACTGTGAGCAATAAATTTCTATCATTATAAGCCATTCAGTTATAAGCTACTCAGTAGTATTTTGTTATAGCAGCCCAAAGAGACTAAGACATACATATATGCAAAACAAAAATATATCAACACTCTTTTAAATGTATAAGTATCATGAAAGCAGAAATCTCCAGAGAGCCAAAAATGCACTAGGAGGTAAAAAGCAGTACATGTCTGATGCTACAGCAACCCTGTAGGATTTTCTCATCTCAGAAACTGAGGGCTTTCTGTTTTGACAGCGAAACAGGGAAAGATAAAGCCTTGACACACAAGAAGCTCTGTGTTAGAAGTAAGATTCTTGCACAAAGCACAAACCCTCAGGGAACAATGAAGTAAAAAATCCGGCATTGGCAGAGGAAGGCAAAGAAGCTTTTCAATCTTGGTCTGAAAAGGTGGAAAAAATTACCAAAGACTCTGTAACTACAGCAGTGCCCTCACACAGGTTTGAATTAATTTTCTGTACATGGTACAGGAACTTCTAACTCCAAAAACTAAATATAAAAAATGATCTCTGCTTAAATGAGGTGATAATATAGATGTACACATGTCAAAACTGTACCATTAAGGTCTGTCCATTTTACTATATAGAAATTATATTTTAAGTTTAAAATTAAAAAGTTGTCCCTGGAAACACCTCAAGGTGCTTGGCAGAAACAAAACCTCTCTGGAGGAAAATGCACCACAAGACCACTCAGGATTCTCAGACAACCCCTCTGAAGATCAGCTCACAATCCAAAACTACACAACACCTAAAGAAACAGTTCACCTGAAAGCAAGAATCAGCAAATATAACAAAGAACAGAAGTGAATTTCTAAGAACTTCAGACAACTGAACAATCTGACAGAAATTAATACTTAAAATGATTAAAATGCATAAAAGAGAATACATGAGATAAAATATAAAATAGATATCCTTAACGAAATAATACAAAAAAATGATCCTCAGTGGGTGTTAAAACAATCAATTGATTGGGAACCAGATATTGATATGGTACAGAAGGATCATCCCACAAATTATTTAAAGGATACAAGAGGGAAAATTCAACTTTATAATAAGCATATTAACTTTCACCATCTGAACCTACTGCACAATCTTAGTATCACTACAAGTAAGATAATACTTTCTGATGTGATGAACACAAAGTACTTAGTACTGCCTAAAAAGTATTCATGCAAAATACTGAATTTGCCACTAAGTGTTCTATTCTAAATTTCAGTTTATAAAAAATATAAAAGGATAAAAATCATCAAACATCACAAGAATCTTTTAGAAAACACAAAATCTAAAACATTCTAATGGACAACTATAGAATCTTTCCAATAAGTAAACAAGATGAGAGAAAAAATGTAGGGGGAGGGGAAAAGGGGGAATGCTAATCTAAGAGAAACTTAAGAGGCATAACCAGATATAACCTGTGAACCTTATTTTGGATCCTGATTCAAACATACCAACCATAAAAGATATTTCTGAGACTATTTTACATATCTGAATATAGACTAACATATAATATTAAAGAATTGTTCATTTTGGGGTGTGTGGAAGATAATGGCATTGTGGTTATGGAAGAAAATGTTTTTCTTTTTTAGGGATGCAAAATGAAGCATTCACAAGTGAGAGGTCACTATGTGGGTTTCCTTTAAAATACTTGAGCTAACAAAACAGCCTAAATGTTTAAACATAGACAGTGGTTGAGTAAACTACAGTACATTCATGCAATAGAATGCTACTATCATTGGGGATCCCTGGGTGGCTCAGCAGTTGGGCGCCTGCCTTCGGCCCAAGGCGTGAGTCCCACATCGGGTTTCCTGCATGGAGCCTGCTTCTCTCTCTGCGTCTCTGCCATTCTCTCTCTGTCTCTGATGAATAAATAAATAAAATCTTAAAAAAAAAATGAATACTACTATCATTGAAAAAAAGAATGAGGAACAGCACTATGGAATGATATTCAGGATATACTGTTAAGTAAAAAAAAAAAAAGGGACAGTGCAAAAAGAGCACTTAAGTATGTTACCTGTTCATGTAAGAAAAAAAAAAAAAGAAAAATACTCATGTATTAATTCACTTGTGCAAAAAGGATTTCAAGAAGGATCAAGATAAAACCAAAAATTGAGAGTAAGATATCTATAAATAGGGAACAGACTAGAAAGAGAGAATAGGACCAGGGTAGAAGGAATAAGGAATGAAGGACACCACTCATGTTATTTCTAACTCTTAAAAATGTGGCAATTGTTTCACAGAACTCCAATATAAATCAATACTTAATCAGCTAGGCTATGGGGGGGAAGGGGGATATTCAGAATGGAATACAAACAGTGATAAATGTATTACAAATGAATAATAGTCACACTGCAACAGATAAGAAATTACCTAAATAAATTTGGAAAACAGTATTTTGACTATGCAGACAGTAGTTTCAGAGTATTGTATTCTAGATAGTAAATTTGCTCACAAGAGTATAGGTTAGCAATTCTGAAACCTTGACAAATTAGGTCTACACACAATATATGAAAATATACTGCATATTTAACAAATATTTGATATTTGTATTGACAAAACCAGGTTTCTCACTATCACAGAATCAACCAAAAAAGGAAAGGGATGAGACTGTAATGTAATATTGGGGTGGTGGATTAGAACTCAATTATCGTGGAAATATCAACACAGACTCATGGATTTTTTTAATATTATAGACAAAGGTGAAAACACACAGAACTATGTTTATATGTACACATCCATGTTATTTCCTAACTCTTTACTGAGAAGGCTTAAAAGCAATGAAAACCTAGTAGCAATGAGCATACCTAGCTTCCAAATCTTGATTTCTAAATACTATTTGCCAATAAAAGGAGACAGAGCTTCTGGGAGAAACGGTTGATTCCAAGCATGAAGCAGAAAAAGGATGAGTTTGAAATATCTTCTGCTGTCAGACCACAAAAAAGTACTTAAAAGTGATGAAGGGCCTATCAAAAGGACACAGCACAAACTTGAAGGAGTTCCCAATGGCGAAATGTGGGACAGTTTGAGCAAGAAATGATCACAGTAATGGTCTATAATCTATAGAATGAAAGAAATGCCCATGAGTCCATACTAATATAAATAATAAATAAGTACAAAGGACAAGAAAGACAATTCTACTTCTTTAAAGTAAAATTTAACTAATAATACATGTAGGAGGAGCAATGGAACTAGAAAAATCACCATGTGGCAAACACCACATCAATAATTGTTGCAGGCAAACATCACCAAAGAATGCTTAAATTAGTGGGAAAAAGTATAATGAGAAACAAGGTAATTACATAATTCCCAATATTTATTACAAGAAAAAAAATAGTAGACACAGTTAAAAAAAAAAAAAAGACTCTGGCAGACAAAATCATAAGTTATCAAATGTACTATCACCAGTATACACATCATGTACCCTGTTGATAAGCACACATCACACTTCTGTGGTATTCTTGCCAAAAAAGTATAATCTTAATCAAATTATTAAAAAAAAAAAAATCAGACAAACCCAGAGAGAGAGAGACATTCCACAAAATGGCCAGTAAATCCTCCAAGATCAAGATTTGTCTTTGATCTTAGGCAAAAACTGCTAAAATGTCCCAGATTAGAAAATACTATGTAGATAACAATTAAATAAAATACGGGATCCTAGAAAAGAAAAAGGGCACTAGTAGGAAAATTGGAGAAATTTAAATATGGTGTACAGACAAGTTAATAGCATTATATCAACATTAACTTCTTGGTCTAGATAAGTGTTCTATCATTAAATAAAATGTTAATATTAGGTGATGCTGAGTAAAAATTATACAAGAATTCTGTACTACTTTTCTAACTTTTCTCTAAGTCTAAAATTATTTATACACTATCCTCTCCACTTTCATGTAAGCTGACATCTTCTTATAGTAATCTTTTAAAGGAGGGACACAAAAAATAAAGGAGGGACACAAAAAACTTCTAGAAGAGCAAAATATAGTCACTGCTACTAAAAACTCAATTGAGTCATTAAAATGCAAAATTAGGCACACCCAAGGAAATGAGTTATCTGGAAGGCTAGTGAAAAAATAAACCACATAGTAACCCAGAGATAAACAATATGAAAGCAAGATTAAGAGGTATGGAGCACAAAATTAGACCATCATACATCAAACAGGAGATTCAAAGGAATCTAAGGATGATGAAGGAAAAATAAGAAACAATGCATAAGTTTCTAGAACTACCAAATAACACTGATAAGATTTTACAAACATGAATTCTAAGTAGAATAAATAAAAATAGAGCCAGCCACATCTAGACACAGAGCAGGAAAAGTTGCAAAATATCCAAACTTAAGAGATGCTTAGGGGCTGCTTTTCAAGAACCAGGAAGAAAAAAAAAAAAAAAAGATAAAGTTACTTACAAAGCAACAATTAGAAAATACCAGACTTCTCACAGCAACAAGTAAAACCATAACATTCTCCAACAACTGAATGAAAATGACTATCACCCAGATTCTATAATCAATTAAATATCACTCAAAAATGAGGGCAAATTAAATACACCTTCAGATGAAGATAAAGAGTTTACCATTAACCTACTTTTGCTGAAAGAAATATTCAAGGCCATACCCTAAGAAGGAAACTGAACCCAACTGGATGCAAAAAGCAATGGTAAAATAAGAAACTGGTACAGTGAGTAAATCTAAAAAAAAATTTAAAAAGAATTTATAAAATCCTCCTTTATATAAAGCTACCATGTAGCATTTTTAAAGTAACTCAATTTGCAAAACAAAACATATAGCTTCAGCAAGATACTTTTCATGAAGAAAGAATAAAGCACCAAATGTGGAATTGGAAAATCTCAACCAAGAATTTGGCTGTCTCTTATTTTAGCCAAAGCCTTGGCTTCTTCAGCCAAAAAGTGAAGGCATTTAGCTATAAGAACCACAAGATTCCCCATCAGTTCTAGGATTTAATGGGTAGAAAATAGGCTTCCTCAGTTTACTAGGACATCTTTCAAAGCTCTAAGTTGTTGAAAGTTTGGAGCAAGATCCCTCACATACAGAGCTAATGCTTTTACGCAAAGTCCAGTATGAAGCTTTGTATTTTAGGATAATTGGCTATTTGCTTCTTTGCAAAAGCTTGGAAACAGATATAATCTCAGGGAAAGAATAAAGAAAATCATATACTTTAAAACTGTTCTATAAATTTCAAGAGCTAATGAAGACAGAAGGAAAAGGGTGGTCCAAGTAGTAGGAAAATCAAAGAGTATGAAAATCAGCAAGTCTTAAGAGAAAAATTTCTAAAAGGAATACAGTATCAAAATAAAATGCTGCAAAGAAAATACTAAGACAATCATTTTATACCTACTTCACAGATTAGCTATCTGGCAAAACTCCTTCCAAAATCTTAAAGGTTCAATGGCACAAATACTTGGTGCCAGTCAAAACTAATTTACTACAATTTCTAAAACACCAGTCACTGTGGAATACAGCAAGAGTACATAAGAGCACCAAAAATACAGAGAGCAACACTCAGTTAAAGGTATCCTGTCCTTTACTCTCACAAAATTTCATTCTTCTTTCTGCTAAGGCTGAATTAAAAGGTCAGGGCAGCAAGGAAGGAAAGCTTTTCTTTAAAAAGCAAAGCTATTAAGTAAGACACTGGGCTAGGTAGGTAAAGTCACTTAGTTACACTGCAAATATTCCCTTTCAAGGTTCCTTCTATAAAAGTGGGCCTGGAGATATGGGACATAAAAAAACTTAACTACATAATTACAACTCCGTCTAAGAGAGGGTAATAGATATCCCTAGATAAAAAGAACTAAAAATTGGATGAAGGTTAAGATGTTTTTAGTAAAGAGGAAAGCCCTATACTAACATTTGAAAACATACTTATATACATACATTTATTTATTCTTAAAAGTGGGGGGGGTTGTTCGATTTTTGTCTTGTTTTTTCATTTTCAAGGTCCTTGAATCATATCACAAAGGCTGGTAAAACCAAGCCAATAATCCAGATTTCCTGCATTAGTGGCTTCTCTGACACATTTCTCTTAAATTTTGGATAATAATCTCAAAAACCCCACCTCCAAACTATATTGAATCTATATAATCTGCCTGAAAGTAATTGGTTATAGTTTCCCTTCTTTAAACAAAAAGAATCTTTTGACATTTTAAACTATTTTCTAGTTTACATCAAGTGGTTTTAGCAAACTGGATTTAGGGGTCAAAGAGCCATAAAAAAGGAGGTTAAGTGGATAACCTACACAATAAGGGCAATAGAAACAAAATTTTAAGAATCTATTCTGCAGAAACACAATTCTAAATGTAACATACCTAAATTATGGACTTGAATGTGTAATTGTACAATCAAAATTTTTAAATCAAAATTTTAAGAATCTATTCTGCAGAAACACAATTCTAAGTGTAACATACCTAAATTATGGACTTGAATGTGTAATTGTACAATCAAAATTTTTAAATCAAAATTTTAAGAATCTATTCTGCAGAAACACAATTCTAAGTGTAACATACCTAAATTATGGACTTGAATGTGTAATTGTACAATAAAAATTTTTAAATCTATATATATTACTTATTTAAATATCTCACTTTTTAAACTTTATGTCAAAACTAAAAGGAACCCATCATTTTAGAGATGAGAAAACTGAAGTCCAAAAGAATGAAGTGACTTGCTGCTAAATAAGAGAGCTAGATATGACATAAAACAAGCTCCAGTGAGTCTATTTCTATAAAATATAATCTTGATAACTTGAGTTGAAAAAACTAAAAATCTTAAATATGTTTTAAATAAACAATTGTAATCAAAACCATACTGAGGTAGAATTCATGTGATGGTGCTAAAATTTATATTTGCTGAGAAAACACTTTCTCCTCTAACAAGGAAAACTAACAGGATTATTATAAAAGAAAATATAAAGTCAAGTCACTCAAAAAATATTTATTGAACACCTTCTATGTGTTAGGAATAATTTTAGTCATCTGGAACATTCCAGTGTAGAAAGTACTTCTAAATGTACTCAGGATATAACAATTATATGTATATAACTGTTAGGGAAATTATACATTATTCTTTTTCCATTGAGTTAGTTCTAAAAGCATTTTTAAAGCAGAACTTTTAGTGTTATAAATATTATTCTTAATGATGATAAAAATGTATTTTTAAAATAAGTATCTTTCAAAGCTGTTCAGTACAATTCACTTCAGACTAAATCAATAAACTTTTTTTTTTTTAAGATTTTATTTATTTACTCATAGAGACAGAGAGAGAGAGGCAGAGACACAGGCAGAGGGAGAAGCAGGCCCCATGCAGAGAGCCTGACGTGGGTGGGACTCGATCCAGGGTCTCCAGGATCACGCCCTGGGCTGCAGGCGGCGCTAAACCGCTGCGCCACCGGGGCTACCCTTAAAGTTTAACTTTTTAAAAAAATCCAAAGAATACAGAATATGAACAGATCCTTAACGAACAAAAAACCCCTAAAACTACTTTCTTTGTACCTGAAATAGCTGGCCCTTAATATCACTAAGATTAGTACAGTTGTTGTGGAACAGACTAAGGAACTTCAAGTAGCTGCACAGCCAAATAGTCAGGAACTACCTCTTACTATAAAAGAAGGATATTGCTTCCTATTAACTATGGTTGTTCATTTCTGTAACAATTTCTATACACACGTTTTCCTGTTCCTTATTCTGAGTGCTACACTGCCATCACTCAAAAGGGAAAAAAAAATCTCAAACTAACAGAGGCTAAAGTTAGAGAGAGAAATAAAAATCTTCCTTCAGTCTAGGCTAAATGGGCTGATTACACAAAGAACTCCATACATCCGAAAGCACACAGATGTCTGCACTAGTTCCCAGGGCTCAAACAATACCAGTCATTCAGTAGCTTTCCTTTTACATAAGCTGATGTGAGAGAGTTCAGTCAGCTCTTCTGAACCTTATAACCCAGGATACTGGAACTCTGATAAAGCCTACATTTTTCTTCAGTACTGTTTTCATGTACTTTCTCTGGAAAGCAAACTTCATTTCTCCACAAAAATAAACATGGAAATCATCTCCTTTGTTTGATAAGTGCTGTACTCAAATCTAAAATTATTTCTCCAGTAAAACCATAATCCCTAACATAAATCTAAGATGAACACTGAAGACTGATAGAATATATTTTTAAATGAGTTTAAAATATAATTTTACAGTTCATCATGCTAATTACCAAATGTATACCATTTGGCTGCATCCTATTTATTTCCAATTGTGTAATTTTAAAAATAGACATGACAAAAAAAATAAAAATAAAAAAATAAAAATAAAAATAAAAATAGACATGACATACAACTTTCTAAAAATCAAAAAAGATTTTAAGAACGGGGAGGGGCAAATTTACATACATACATACGTATAAGCAACACTTTATCACAACCATCAAATATAATAAAAAACTATTTCACTGTTTCACCAAAACTTAGGCTTCAGGAAAAATAGTCTTCACTGATCATCCCTTAGAAGCTTAAATAACACTACTTTCTACCTTCAAAGCACACTTTTTATTGTTCTTCCAGTAATATTCTTCATCAGCTGAGTCTCTGATGGTTTCTCACCGTCAATACTGGGAAGTTTCATGAGTAAATTAAAGCCACCGAAAGTCTAATGTATTTTTTTTAATAAATATGGTAAATTTACTTCCTAAGACACTTATCAGATCTGACACTTAGAAGTAAAGCTAATTAGTTTAGGGCACGAAATGAGAATGATTCATTTAATCATTAAATGATTAGATCCTGAATAGTCAAGAGTTACCTATAAATTTAGTTCCCTTGAATATATACTATAGTCAAATTATTATCCCTCGTAGAAATGATCTAGCTAAAAAAAAAAAAAAAAAAAAGAATGATCTAGCTGCTGCCCTGGAATTGTGGTAATCAAGCTATTTTATCCACCCATCCTCCTTGAGTTCTTGTGGCCCTTCCAATTCCCTATAGGAGGACTCTTCCTCTCTCCACTACATACTACATAATGCAAACAAACATGCTTTTGAAGGAAAAGTGCTCTCGTCCAAGTTTTCTGTCCTTAAATAGATAGTAAATCCTGAAAGATACTCCCCCCTCTCTTCCCAACATAAGTACAAAGAGCAGAGCTCTGAACATACTATTAAAAGATAATTTGGCTAAACTGCCATCATCCCTCTTAAGAGTAAATTTGTCAAAAATAATTTTTTTAAGAAATCTTTTTCTTTTCACAAGGTACAATTCCCTAATGACCACTGAAAGCACCAAACTGTGTATTTTATAAAGCAGTAACCTCACAAACATTTCAACACTCTCCGCAACCTACAAACTTTGTTGGCAAAACAGATTCCATTTCTCAAAAATATCCTGGAAGTTCTCAACAACCAAATTTTTCATCAGTACAGTTTACTGCATATCTAATATCTCTGATCTCCTCCTTGGGACAGTCAACCCCTTTTCCTACAACCAGAGCCACTATATTTTCTGATGCTTTATTAAGAGACCATCTGACTTTAGCAGATACCTCTTAATGCGCCCCTCTAAAAAAATACAGATTTTTTAATGTATTATATAAATTATATATATGTATGTTCCAGAACTTCTCACTCTAAAGTTTTACTACACTGCTGCCCATGTTTTATCTTTCATGGTCAGACAAATCGTTTCATTTTCTTACAACATGACACCTTCTTTAAATTTTGTCACCAAGTAAGGCCTGATATCAAGACAAAGGAACACACAATAAACCTTTCTTTCATGTTTCCCCACGTTCTATTGCATAATATTAATCCACTCCCTTCTATGAGTTTTAAAGCATTCCAACATATTTGAAAGTCAAAGAAAACAAAGTGTTACAATGGTTATTTGCAGATTACTTATCTTTAGATTTTAAACAATTATGAGTACATTATTTCAGGTTAATGTTTAGTTATCTACCATGACAGACTCTGGCATAACGACATATTCAATAAACGAGGATCAAGGAATGGTATATGGCAGAAGAGAAGCACAGTAACAGAAACATGTGATGACACAGTTCACAGTTTCTAGTGGGATTTACCCATAGCTTTAAGTTTCCCTTCACATTAGAAAATAAACCTTTACATCAAATATGTGTTTAATTAACTAGAAAGGAATTATTAACAACTGAATTTTTATTTTTCATTCAACACTGACATATTAACTAATATCTCAGAGTTTAATAAAAAGATACTAGTATAACAAAATGATTGCATATACAAAGTTGTAATATCCATAGATTTTTTTGATGTTATCTTGAGTATCAAATACTACTCATTAGATCTTCATCCCTTCTTCTCTGCCTTCTAATTATCCTCTCATAATTATTAAATGCAGAAAACAAAGAACAAACTAAGAACATAAATGTATGGCTATCCCATCAGTGATACCAGAAACACAATTATCATAATATTCACAAAAACATCTTACTTTAAGACCACATGTAATTTCCCATGTTCAAGTCTACCTGACAAAGAAGATCAAAGAATCTAAAATCTGGTTTTTGATCTTTCTTTTCTTTTGGGGATGGTAGGGGTATCTATGCTAGAGGACAAAAACTAGGAAACAGAAATGCAATAGGCTTTGTACATTGCACAAACTTACCCACTTGAAGGATCTAAGGCAATAGCTCTGGGTTGATCCAACTCTTGCCAAAATAAAACTTTTCGTAAAGATCCATCTAAATTAGAAACTTCAATCCGATTTGTTTCAGAATCTGTCCAGTATAATTTTTCTCCAAGCCAATCACATGCCAGCCCATCAGGGGACAATAATCCAGAGACAACAACATTCTGTACACTCTCAGTTTTGTTAAATTCTGTTCGTTTAATGGCTTCTTCGCTGACATCACTCCAGTATATCAAGCCATGACCAAACACAAAGTCCACCGCAGCTGCATCCTCCAAGCCTCCAACTACAATTGTAGCATTCTCTTTGCCATTTGTAGCATCAACCAATCGCAAGTCCCGTCTGTTTGCATAAAGCAACAAAGGGGCCGCTAGAACAAAAAAAGAAAAATATGTAAGTAAAAAGAAAGGAAATGTAATGGTTCCTATAAAGTGAGTTTCAAATCAGCATTAGTGAATAAATACTATAGAAGACTAAATAAATCTATAGAAGACTGTCTTAAAGTCTTTTCACCAACAAAATACTATTTTTTGCAGCAGTTAAATACAAAAAGTTGCAAGAGCAAGGAATTAATTCTACTAGAGCAGTCTTTTCTTATTAAAAAGAGTCTGTCACATAAAATTAAGAAATTGGGCCATACCAAGAATTTCTAAGAATATGGAGCCAGTGGAACACTTACACTCTACTGGGGGGAATGTAAATGGTACAGCCACTTTGGAAAACAGTTTGACAGTTTCTTAAAAGGTTAAACATACATCCTATCATATGACCTAGCCACTCCATACCTAGCTATTTAATCAAGAGTAATAAAAACATATGTCAATATAAAGACCTGTACATAAATGTTCATAGTAGCTTATATGCAATAAGGCCAAGCTGGAATTAACACAAATGTCATCAATAAACTAATGGATGACAAACTGCAATATATCCAAAACAAAGTAATGAATTATTTGTACATGTAACATGGAACCTTACGTAACATGCGAAAATCTCAAAATAATCATGCAGAGTAAAAGAAGTCAAACCAAAAAAAAAAAAGTAAATTGCATGACTCCATTTATATAGAATTTTAGAACATTCAAATTACTCTACTGTGACAGAAAGCAGATGAGTGATTGTCTGGAGGTAGACAAAGAGGGTAAAAAAGAACAAGGATTACACAGGGAGAGATTATTAAAGAGGCATGAGGAAACTTATGGGTAATAGATATATTACATCTATGAGGACAGTTCCAGAGAGGTATATATCTCAAAACTTTTGTTTATAAAAAGAATAGTTTTAATTATCAGAATGACCTCTGATAAGACCTAATATCGAAACTAAATATAAAGCTAATCCTAAAGAAATAATGTTTAACTTTGAGAAAGCTGAAGCTGTTAGGACTTAAGTTGTATAAATTCTATGGTTTGGGGATTTTTAAGTATCTATTCCAAGTTCCTGACATTTATTTTTCTAGCATCATTAGCAATGAAAGATCTAGAGCACAATTATCCAAAAGAACTTTCCGTGATAATAGAAATATCATCACTGGGCAATAGAGTATCCTCTGGCCACATGCTAAAGAGTACTTAAAATCTTGCTAGTGTGACTAAGAAATTAAATCTTTAATTTTATTTAACCTTACTTCATTTAACTTAGACAAGTGGTCATATTGGATAGCACAGATCTAAAGGCTGAGATGAAGAACACAAATGAGGGAAGGAAAAATAATAAGAGTTATGCAGTAATCTACCTAATCTCTCACAATTACTCACTAAAGGTCTACAATTGTCATCCAAAGGCAATACCAAATACCACTTCAAAGTAATCACTACCTCTTTTTCAAGAAATTAATTTCAAAAATTAAGGTGCTCAAAAAAGTATAAAGAAAAAAAGTCATGTTTAAGCCAGTTTATGGATTATGGCTGCCAAGAAGTTATAAAAGTCCACGATTTTCATCTAGAAGTAACATGAACTTCCCTTCTAACTAAGCTTAAATCCATCTGTCTTAGTTAAAAACAAATGGGTGGATAGCTTTTTTTAAAAGTGACTAAGAGCCCTTTCCGCTCATTCTGTATATCTAACACTGCTACTGGCCAATTAATAAATTTCCCTCACAGATTCACTTTTAATTAATTCAGTCTTTCCTTCATCACAATGAGTTATTAGTACCCACAGTGTCTACTGCACTATCTTATATTGAGCCAATTATAAAAATCAGGAATAGGGCCTCTATTAGTTAAGGGCACAATGCTAAGTACTACACAGGGCTAAGCAATAACCTGAGAGCACTTATAATTTAAAATCCAAGAGTGATAACAATCTATTATTTACTGAGCACCTTCTTTATGGCATGATTCTTGGGAAATTGTTTGTGTACCAAATCTGTATATGGTGTCAGGTATTAGCTAAATCTGTTAAGTATGTTTATGACTTTCAAATCAAACATTAATATTTCTATTGAACGTTTGGCCTACAAAATCCAAACAACCTTTCTGATCGCTTAAGACCTCAAAAGCCTTCTAGGTACAAGGGTGAAGAAAGAGGGTTGAGATGGAGAGACAAGTTAACTTCTTTTAATTTAGCAGTACTATTTATAATTAAGACTTCTAAGGAACTATTATTCTATTTGTAGAGGTGCCTGGCTGGTTCAGTTAGTAGAGCATGTTACTCTTGATCTCGGTGTTGTGAGTTTAGAGCCCAATGTTGGATGTAGGCGGGGAAAGGGGGAAGGAGAGAGAGAAAGACAGAAAGAACAAACACCAAGTAAACCAACCAACTATTAAAAGGAAATCCCAGAGTTCCCCGTCTTAATCACCCTTCTGATACTTGAATGCTTTCTACAATATTACAACCAATATCTATTCAGCAATATATTAAGTGGAATAGCTGAAAGATATAATTTGATTGGTAATATTATTTTTGTCCATGAAAGAAACACACTGGATCCACACATACTTGCCCCTAGTTGTCATATATATGCCATGCACTACATTACCTTCGATTCCAAAGAGATTACACCTTCTAACTTCCTAATAGCCAAATAACCATAATAACTGCCAACATACCCCTTCAGTGGAACCTGCATAGGTGCTTAGGAATCCTCATTTTCCTTTAACTTCCTACCAAACTTTCTCTTCTAAACTTTTTCTGCTTCCCTGAAGACAAATTCCATGCTTTGAATCCTTCCATCTCAGATCATATCCTAAAGTAATCTCAATGAGACAGGAAGCAAGAAAATTGCTTAACATCTTAATTTAAAATTCTCAAAAATCTCTATGTATCCCACCCATCCTCCTATACCTTGTCCTCAGTCTCAAATGATAAATTACTTTCTCCTTTTTTATAGTTAAAGCAATACTTTTGATTCAGTCTCCGTAATTCTCTGCAACTTTGCTCTATGGATTATTCCCTATTTCTTGTATCTGCAATGGCTCCTGCCAGATCCTTCTATCAAAAAACTTTGTTCTAATAACCCTAACCTTACTACCCCCAAGAGGATTTCTCCTAACGCAAAATCTTACAACTGAATACACTTACAATACAAATCTTACAATTGAATACACTTCATACCACCACCTTAGTCTAACTTAGACTCTAACTTTCCACCCCTCACTCAACTAAACCTGTTCTCTCCAAGTCTTCAGAACCAAATCTAATGGCCTTTTCTCAGTCCTTATTCTTGACTTGTATTTGGCATTCAACAATGTTAACCATATCCCTACCTATGTAGAATCCTCTTTTTATACAACACAGTTATTCCCATTTTTCTGGTCATGTCTCATCTGCCTTTTAGTTTCAAATCTTCCTCCCATTTCTCAAATATGGGTATCCTCAAGATTCTTTCTTGTTTCAGAAATACAAGAGTGTCGAAGAGAAAATGTGCAAGTTCACCTGGTCAATAAAGCGACTCTATTCAGGTAATTTTCAAATCATAATCATCTCCAGCCTAACTTTCAGTACTGCACCTATAAATCTTTTTGGCCATCTCTTCAAGCCATTAAATTATATTCATCACCTCCCCCACAACCTCGCAAAAAGAAATATATAGATAAATATCTATATCTATATCTATATCTATATCTATATCTGTATCTATATATATATATCTTCAAGAGTCCATGGTACCATTTTCCTAATCTTACTGGTACATGGTGGAACCCTGTTTCACAGCTCCCTTTTCCCCCAGTCAGCCAAATACTGTCTTGATGATTCTTCTTTAGCATGTCCTTAAATCTGCCTCTTTTCCATTCTCGGAACCACTATCCTACTCTAGATCTTCATAATCTTCTCCCTAAACTTCTTTAATGGTAAGTGATCTCAACACTCTTCTGTCTCTTTTCCACTTCTAATACTTCTATTTTATCTAACTCAAAAAGCTTTCTGATTTCCTTTGCCTAAAATAAAAAGTCTGAATACTTCAGGCCACCACCGGGTGACTTTTACCTAACTTTTATAGCCTCTGCATCATCATACACACTGCTTTTTAACAGGTTGATTGGAAGCACTACATCACCACAGTGTATTCATTTTCCTACCTACTCCATACTTCCCTCTCATTATCCCAACAAGCAAGTTCTTCAAGGCAGATTCAAATCTTATCTATTCCATGAATCTTTCCAATGGCCTCAGCTTTCCTTCTCTGAACTCTTACAGTCTTTACCATTTATTTGATATTAGCATTTTTAAAAATATATTTTCTACTTCAACTAGAATCTCTGCCCCTTGGGAATAGAAGCAGTATAACTAAGTTTATCCCCAATACCTAGAAAGAGTTCACTATCTGACAGTAATATAAAAATATCTACTAACATCTAAAAGGAATTTTCTTTTTTTTTTTTTTTCTTGAGACGTAATTTATTTGTTCATGAGAAACAGACAGAGAGAGAGATGTAGAGACACAGGAAGAGGGAGAAGCAGGCTCCCTGTAGGGAGCCTATTGTGGGACTCGATCCCAGGTCTCCAGGATCAGGTCTTGGGCTGAAGGCAGTGCTAAACTGCTGAGCCACCCAGGCTGCCCTAAAAGTAATTTTCTAGAACCTGATCGAACAATACATTTGTCATAAACCCAAAAGGATTTTACATTCATTACTGGCCAAGTGCTCACAAATGCCTGGTACTTACCTATTGACTTACTCAAAGTTTAGACAAGATCCCTAAGCTTTAGCTAGCTCTCAGCTTAAGCAAAACAACACAGAACATCTTCATTCTGAACGTAAGGTGACCACAGGAAAAAAACACCTCCTGTTAAACTACCATGGTCATGTCATCTCCTAACCCCCACCAGCTTATCCTACTCCACTCCCCCACAAAGATCCTGTTGGCACTATTTGCTTTAAGAGAAAAGCCTTTTTGTGTTTGATTTTGAGAACCTACATATCTTGTGATCAGTGCATTCTACTTATTACAATAAACTTTTTGAATAAAGTACCTCCCTCCTTAGTAGGGATTTTTTTTTTTTTTTAGATTTTATTTATTTATTCATGAGAGACACACAGAGAGAGAGAGAGAGACAGAGACACAGGCAGAGGAAGAAGCAGGCTCCGTGCAGGGAGCCCGATGTGGGACTCGATCCCGGGTCTCCAGGATCACACCCATGGCCGCACGGGGGCTGCCCCGTTAGCAGGGATTTTTGACATTTGCATGGTGGTGACATGACCTGGATGAGGAATGGACTTCACCTATGGACTCAGACCATCCCTACCTTGATAATGATATTTAAATTCCTCTCCTGTCCGGAGATTCATGTATCTCTTTCCTTAAGTTCAACTCTTGAACCAGTGCTCCAGTCATCTAGTCTGTTACAACATGGTACTATGATATTTTCTGGCAAAGAAATTTTTTCTTTGGCTCTTTGAGAATCACATCCTAACTCCTGAATAGGAACATTCCCAGCTATTCTGTGAGGCCTCTTATATCTTCCCTTGACTCCTCCAGTGGAGATTACAGAGGGAATTTCCTTGGCTCATTACAAGGGAATACAGGCATTTCACTTTACTGTACCTCACAAATACTGCATTTTTTACAAATTAAAGGTCTGTGGTAACCCTGCATCAAGCACGCCATTTGGTGCCATTTTTTCCAACAGTATTTGTCCACTTCACAAATATATTTCACATTATGGTAATTCCCCCAATATTTCTAACATTTTCATGCTTGTTATATTCGTAATAGTAATCTTTGATCAGTGATCTTCAGTGCTATTATAGTTGTCTTAGGACACCACAAACTGCACCCATATAAAACAAAATCAATACATGTTTTCTATGTTCTGACTGCTCCACCAACTAGACATTCCCTTGTGTCTCTCCCTCTACTCAGGCCCCTATTTTCCCTGAGGCACAACAATACTGAAGTTAGGCCAATGAATAATCCTACAACGGTCTCTAAATGTTCAAGTAAAAGAGTCACATATCTCTCACTTTAAATCAAGAGCTTGAAGTGATTAAGCTTAGTGAGGACGGCATGTCAAAAGCGGAGATAGGCTGAAAGCTAGGCCTCCTGCACCAGTTAGCCAAGTTATGAATGCAAAGAGAAAGCTCTTGAAGGAAATTAAAAGTGCTACTCCTGTGAAGACACAAACACTAAGAAAGCACAAGTCTTACTGATGATATGGAAAAAGTTTTAGTGGTCTAGATAGATCAAACCAGCCATAACATTCCCTTAAGCCAAAGCCTAATTCAGAGCAAGGCCTAAACTCTCTTTAATTCTATGAAGGCTGAGAGAGACAAGGAAGCTGCAGAAAAGTTTGAAGCTAAAAGGTTGGTTCATGAGGTTTACACAAAGAAGTGCAAGGTAAAGCAGCAAGTACTAATATAAAAGCAGAAGCAAGATCAGAAGATCTAGCTAAGCTAATTAAGGAAAGTGGCTACACTAAACAACACATTTTCAGTGTAAACAAAAATCTTCTATTGGGAAAAGTTGCCATCTAGAATAGCTGGAGAGAAGTCAATTTGGGCTTCACATCATCAAGGGACAGACTGACTTGTTAGGGCTAATTAATGCAGCTGGTGACTCTAAGATGAAACCAATGGTCATTCGCCATTCTGAAAATCCTAGGGTGCTTAGGAATTATGCTAAATGTACCCTGCGTGCTCTGTAAATGGACAGCAAAGCCTGGGTGACAACACATCTGTTTACAACATGGTTTACGGAATGTTTTAAGCCCACTGTTGAGACCCATTCTCAGAAAAAACGCCTTTCAAAATATTACTGCTCACGGACAATGCACCTGGTCACCCGAGAGGTCTGATGGAAATGTCCAACAAGATTAATGGTGTTTTCATGCCTGCTAACACAGCATCCATTCTGCAGCCCATGGAGCAAGGAGTAGTTTTAACTTACAAGTCTTACTGTTTAAGTTATATATTCTGGAAGGCTAAAGCTGTCATAGACAGTGATTCTTCTGATGAATCAAAGCAAAGTAAATTGAAAACCTTCTAGAAAAGATTCACCATTCTAGATGCCATTAAGAATATTCATGAATCATGGAAAGAGATCAAAATATCAAAATTTACAAGTTTGGATTTCAAACTTTATGGATGACTTTTAGGGGTTCAAGACTTCAGAGAAAATAACTGTAAATGTAATAGAAAAAAACAAGAGAATTAGAAGAGGAACCTAAAGAAGTGACTGAATTGCTGCAATCTCATAAAACCTCAACAGCTGAGGAACTGCTTCTTACAGATGAGCAAAGAAAGTGGTTTATTGAGATGGAATCCACTCTAGTAAAGATGCTGTAAAAACTCTTGAAATGACAACAAAAGTTTTAGATTATTACATCAACCTAGTTGATATAGTAGCAGCAGGGTTTGAGAGAAATGCTTTCAATTTTAAAAGAAATTGGGAAACTAAAAAATTCATTTGACCCACTGTGTTGCAATATTCACTTAATTGCCATGTCCTGGAAGCAAAGCTGCAGTATCTGCAAGGTACACTTATACTCTTTCTCAGGTCCTTTGAATTCTTATTTCTGATTTAATGATTTAATCACATAACACTCATCCTGTTGAAAATTCTCCCTCTTCTCCCACTGACTTCATGCTTCACCCTTACAGCACAGATTCAGCTCAGTATCTTCAAAAATGGCAAAACTTAGAGATAATTAAGAACTTCAATGTCCTTCTTACAAAATTTGGAGTCTCCCCAAATTGGCTCAGCTAAAACCTCTCCTTTCCTATCACCCTCTACTCTTCCTTTGTCCTTTTTTACTTCCCTCAACCTTCCTGTCAGCTACCTTGAATCCTTTATCCATCCTCCTTTAATACCCCAATCTCCTCCAACCCTCTATCTACCCACCAGCCCTTTCCCTTCCCACTCCAAGCCCTTAACTCCCTGTAGTCACCTGAGATTTAAAGCTTCCTTTTCCCTACTAGAGACACAAGGAGCTGTCAGGGACCTTATTAAAAATACGAATTGGGGACACCTGGGTGGCTCAGCGGTTGAGCATCTGCCTTCGGCTGATGTGTGATCTTGGAGTTCGGGGATCGAGTTCCGCATCAGGCTCCCTGCATGGAGCCTGCCTCTCCCTCTGCCTCCCTCTCTCTCTGTCTCTCATGAATAAATAAAATCTTTAAAAAAAAAAAAAATGAATTGGAGAGGTACCTGGATGGCTCAGTCAGTTAAGTGTCCAACTCTTGATTTCAGCTCAGGTCGTGATTCCAGGGTCATGAGACTGACCCATGTGGTGGGCTCCATGCCCAGCATGGAGCTTAAGATTCTCTCTCCCTACTCCTAACTCTGGGAAACAAACAAGGGGTAGTGGAAAAGGAGGTGGGCGGGAGCTGGGGTGACTGGGTGACTGGCACTGAGGCGGGCACTTGAGCACTGGGTGATATGCTATAAGTTGGCAAACTGAACTCCAATAAAATAAATAAATAGGGGATCCCTGGGTGGCTCAACGGTTTGGCGCCTGCCTTTGGCCCAGGGCGCGATCCTGGAGACCCGGGATCGAATCCCACATCGGGCTCCGGGTGCATGGAGCCTGCTTCTCCCTCTGCCTGTGTCTCTACCTCTCTCTCTCTCTCTCTCTCTCTGTGACTATCATAAATTTAAAAAAAAATTTTAAAAAACTTTAAAATAAAATAAATAATAAATAATAAATTTAAAAAACAAAACAAAAAAGATTCTCTCTCCCTCTCCTTCTGCTCCTCCTCACCGACACTCACATGCATGTACATGCTCTCTTAAACAAACAAAAACCTGGAAGTAGGCTGGATCTTTTATCCATTCAGATGAGCTCTGGAGACACCCAGACGCCCTTGGTCTTGAGTCCCTCACCCAAAATTTAGCACACAGCCCCCATAAAATTACACATCAGGACAAAGAAAATCTTTTTTTTTTAATTTTTATTTATTTATGATAGTCAGAGAGAGAGAGAGAGAGAGAGAGAGGCAGAGACACAGGCAGAGGGAGAAGCAGGCTCCATGCACCGGGAGCCTGATGTGGGATTCCATCCCGGGTCTCCAGGATCGCGCCCTGGGCCAAAGGCAGGGGCCAAACCGCTGCGCCACCCAGGGATCCCAGGACAAAGAAAATCTTAAAGATCTCCACAAATACTGGTGGAGACACTTCAGTCCTCAGACTGACTGAGCAGGTAACCTCAATTTGCCTCATCTACCAGAAACACAATCATGGTAAAAATATAAAGGAGGAATGAGTTTTTACATAAACCGCCAGCAGGTTGAAACTTTCAAACTGAAGCTATAGGCTCTCTACTTATTTGTGTCTGTTTGCATGTTTTTATATCTATTGTTGATTTTAGGTGAAGAGGCAAGCAGGACAAACCAGGACAGGCCTGGAGGCCTAAGGAAGGGGCTTGTCTTTAGCTCAAGAGCTACAGAGAAAGGTACTGAAGATAACTACTTGAAAAAGATTGACTGGTGATGTGAAATAGATGTGGAGAAAGAAGCTGGCAAGGCAGTAAAATTAGACAAATCAATTAGGACTTGCAGCACTCCAGGCAAAAGAATGATCGCTTAAACCAGGGTACATGGGTGACAGGATGGTCAATGAATTGCTTAGAGAGAGAATACTCTCAGTTCCTCACTGTAGAAATGAGCACAGATACCTAGAGAGGTCAACTGACCTCCCCAAAGTCCTACATTTAGATGGGACAGTGCTGGGGCTTCTTCTTTCTTCTCTTTTTTTTTAATTCTTATTTTTTAATTTTTTTTTATTTATGATAGTCAGAGAGAGAGAGAGAGAGAGAGAGAGAGGGAGGCAGAGACACAGGCAGAGAGAGAAGCAGGCTCCATGCACCAGGAGCCCGACATAGGATTCGATTCGGGGTCTCCAGGATCACACCCTGGGCCAAAGGCAGGCGCCAAACCGATGCGCCACCCAGGGATCCCAGTGCTGGGGCTAAAGCCGTGTTCCCCAGTACTGGAGGTCTATAGAGGGGTAAAGTAGGTCACCAGGTCCTTCACACAGGGCATTTAAAATAAATGTTATCATCATATGGCCAAGCTAATAACCAATATTAATGAAAATGTGAGCAATAGCGTTCAAGCAGCCAATTGATGGACCCCCAATAGGGAGACACACTAACCAAAACTTCTCTAATACTTAATCTTCATAACAAAAACAAAAAAGCCACCATATTTGCATATAATACTTTGTATTTTTAATAACATGCATGATTCCATTTGGTGTCCATGATTTTCCTGTGAGGGTTTTGGGTCAGGTGTCCCTACTTTGCTGGTAATTAAGAAAACAAAGACACAAAGCAGTGACCTATCCATGGTCACAAAGCCAATCAGTGAGGAACCTAGATTTCTTATGGGTTCCATATTTTCTTACAAAAACCTGCTCATTCTGACACTTACCCATATGCTTTCCCATAACCACAATTCTACTCTTCTACAATGATGCCAAAAAGGCCAATGGAATACAAGACAGTTATACATATAATGACAATGATTGCAGCATGCTTACTGCTTTATATATAGTTTCTCATTTAATTTTTACAACAACCCTGGGAGGTATCATTATATCAATTTTACAGATGAAGAAATCAAGACTCAGAGATGTTAATTACCTAACTCAAGACCATCCAATTATTAAGTTTATGATGCAGTGGGGAAAAAAAAAAAATCAATCCCAGGTGTGACTCCAAAGATGAACTCCAACCATCAACCCATATTTCCCATGTCTGGGTATGTAAGGCTCTCAGCCACTTCTTGTGTAATCTGTATCATATCAAACCTAAAATAAGTTTAGTGGGCAATAGTAGTTTTCAGTGAATCCTTCATAATTATTTTTTTTTAAAAACTTTTATTTATGCAGAGTAAGCAAACTGAAGTATAGCTGACACACAATGCCACATTAGTTTCAGATGTACAACACAATTCCAAAGTTTATTCATTATGCTATGCTCAGCATACATGTAGTTACATCTGTCACTAAGAATGCTATTACAATACTGTATGTTTTTAATGTAATGTGTTATATGTATATAAAATATTTTCTTTCCTCCAGATGGTATTACCAATTAAATTTTAGATTATAAAATCCTTTAAAGGAGTTCTATTCTAACTGGCTTGAAAGTAAATAATTGTTCATATAAATTGAATATTCCTAAGACTTTCAGAAATTAAGGAAATTAAACTACTTTCAAAAGTATTTTTATAGAAACCAAACCAAGTACTTTAAGAATCCAAGGTAACAAACATTTAAGTAAATCTTCTGCAAATGAGATTAGTTCAATATTATTGGTTTAATAAAAACAGCTATGTTTTCTGAGTTATCAACATGAAATTAAGATAAGCATACATTTTTATTAAACCTGGCTATGTTCTTCCTAAACTTTTACAGGTTTACTGACAGAATAAACTAGCATCATATCTACATTTGCATTTAGCCAAGTTGAATCACTGTTCTGACAAATATTATTTCAGTAGTAACTATGTTTTGTAATAAGTCAACTTGAAGATAGTTTCCAAAATCTTTTAGTTACTTAAAACCTAAGAACTGAGGTGCCTGGAACGCCTGGGTGGTTCTGTGACTGAGCATCCACCTTTGGCTCAGGTCTTGATGCCAGGGTTCTGGGGTCAAGTCCTGCATCAGGCTCCCTGCATGGAGCCTGCTTCTCCCTCTACCTGTGTCTCTGACTCTCTCTCTCTCTCTCTCTCTCTCTCTCCTCTGAATGAATAAAATAAAATCTTAAATATAAAAGAAAGAACTAGGGTGCCTAGGTGGCTCAATCAGTTAAGTCTGCCTTCAACTCAGGTCATGATCCTAGTGTCCTGGGATTGAGGCCCATGTCAGGCTCCTTTGCTCAGAGGGGAGCCTGCTATTCCTCTCCTTCTCCCTCTGTCCCTCCCCTCTACTCTTCTGTGCGCTCTCTCAAATAAATAAATAAAATCTAAAAAAAAAAAAAAAAACCTAAGAACTATGATGACTTAATGCATGGATATTTATTAAATACCGAAGTCATTTCTTTTTTTTTTTTAAAGATTTATTTATTTATTTATGATAGACACACACACAGAGAGAGAGAGAGAGGCAGAGACACAGGCAGAGGGAGAAGCAGGCTCCATGCCGGGAGCCCAACGCAGGACTCGATCCGGGACTCCAGGATCGTGCCCTGGGCCAAAGGCAGGCGCCAAACCGCTGAGCCACCCAGGGATCCCCCGCTGAAGTCATTTCTAATTAAGACAGAAAATAAATAAGCAGTTCAAGTTTATACAGTTTTTTCCTCTTACTTTTATAGTACCAAGCAGCTATAGATACTTGAGTTTATTTATAGGCATATTCATTTTTGCCATATTGAGAAGTGTATGGCTATAAAAAGTTGTAGGATGTGTATTCATAGCTCTGCCAGTCTACAGAAAAATGATCGTGCATGACAGTTCAGTTATGTGACTCTGTTTTCTCTGTAAAACAGCAGTAATTTATAAATCAAAGTCTTATATTTAAATGAGACCCTACTAGGAGAAATAGTGACAGAAAAGAACAACTTTGTATAAGGGTATGCAGGATGTGTTTTTATTAAGGAAAAGGAAAATAGTCTCAAAGCAAAATGACTACTTGTTCCAGAATAGAAAGAGCAAGATGAAGGACAAAACCTGAATGGATATTAAATGTGGTAAAAAGTTTATGGAAAAGAAATGTTTTTGTGTGGTCAAAGCTGGGTAAGATCTGATACATTTATTTGTAAGAGTCTCAAAAAGTGCTTTAGTATCAAATACAGTTACTCACACAAAACGAAAATTTGATCTTATATTAAAATGACAAAATTTTCTTGAGTCTTTGGTCTGCTCTTAAGAAAGAGGTTATAAGGGGCATCTGTGCGACACAGAGTTGACGAAGTGTCCACCTCTTGGTTTCCACTCAGGTCATAATCTCAGAGTTGTGAGACAGAGCCCAGCATTGGGCTCTGCATGGAGTCTGCTGGAGATTCTCTCCCTCTCTCTAAAAAAATAAATCTCAAATAAATAAATAAAGGTAATAAAAGGTTTTTCTTTGCCTTCTGAGTAATCTCACTAGAAGGCAAAAATTCTGTATCCTATGAATTGAATTTCCTGAGCTTGATGCTGACTTAATCCTATCCTGATTATTAAAACAAAGTTCTCACTTTTGAAAGAGCTATGGTTCATCATGTTCCTTTCTATGTTTACTTTAAATAAAATTTTTTGACACTTTGGTAAAATAGGTAGCCAAGTATTTCCCATGGTCCTATTTAATCCAATGTTCCATCTCCAAATCTCCTGACTTCTGACATACTGCTTTTTCAAAATCAAATCCTAAATGATATTATTTTGCCTCATGACTATCTTTGAAATTTTCCGAAGGGTCCCTGGGAATTAATTATAAAGAATTTCTTCTTTCACCTTGTAAAAAGAGGTATTAAAAATATTTAGGGGGGTGCCTGGGAGGCCTAGTCCGTTAAATGGTTGCCTTTGGCTCTGGTCATGATCCCAGGGTCCTGGGATTGAGCTATGTGTCAGGCTCCCTGCTCAGTAGGGAGTTTGCTTCTCCCTCTCTGTCTCCCCTCACTTGTGCTCTCTATCTCTAATAAGTTATCAAAATCTTTTTTAAAAAACATAATAATTAGGTTCATATGATCAATGTTATGATTTGCATGGGAAGCACCGTTCAAAATCAGAAGTGATCCTTCCCTCCAGGTTAAATCCACATGAGTAAAATGTTATCATCATTTCCGAAGTTATATGAAGTCTAGAAATTTATCAATACTCTCATTGTCCATAATATGTTTTTATTTATCAGGAGTCCTGGTGCTGCTTTGCCTAACATTAAATAATATTGTATCATCAATAATTTCAATTATATATTTTTTATGTTGACTTGGGTCATATAAAATAAATCTGAATACACTATATTCTATTAGGCCAATGTTTCTCAAACAGAATTCACATCACTTAAGGAATTTTATTTTACAAATGTTTAGGACTTATTCCAAACTTACTAAAAATTTTTACGTAATAATCTTGATGTATTCATTTTGTTGTTGTTTTTGGCTCCCTTCCCATGCCACCCTACCACCACCCCTTCCTAATCTTCATATATTCTTGATGTGCTCTAACTATATACATGATATGACTCAAGATTATTATGTATTTTATGTTTTTGTTCTCTGCAAAGATCATATCCACTTATACACATAAATTAAATGTAATATCCACTCTTCTTTAAAATAAGGTTAATTATTATACTTACAGATATTTTGTCTAAAATTTTTTAGATTGACCTGACTTTGGTTTGCATGCCACAAAACCACCAAATTTCCTCATCACTTGCATGTTTTATAACAAATTCTCATCAAATCTTTCACTTTTAAAATTATCAGTAGTGGGACACCTGCCTGGCTCAGTCGATAGAGCATGTGACTCTTGATCTCTGAGTCATGAGTTTGAGCCTTACAGTGGGCAGAGAGATTACTTAATTTAAAAATTAATTAGTTAATTAAAATTGTCAGGAGTAAGTTAATCACCACCATTTTAAGCCCTTTGCTTCCCTGAAAGTGCTTGCAAATCAGCTATAGTTAAAGTGCTCATCTTCAACAAAAAAAAAAAAGGAGTAATGAGAAAAGGACTGTATCAGATACAGTCTGATACCTCCAATAGCATCACCTAAATAACTTTGAGACTAGACAGCGGACTAAGTCAGGATTTTCAAAAAGCTAGTGGAAAAACAGACAGATTCATAGGGCTACTAACCCAAGATCTACCAGAACAAGAAATAGCAGGACAGAATAAACTAATGAAGGATGATTACAAGTTTTAAGGTATTGCCTATACTTTATAATGTCCCATTTTCTAGACACAAAGAACTCTTTTATCTATAACTTAATAATGATTTAAGCAGACTATGCTTTTGTAACCAGAAATAAAACATTTTTTCTTACTCCTGCTTAATTCAAAAACTTTTACTGTGTATTCTTATTTTCACACAATATAGTTATCTGCACAGCTTCAATAAGAGTGTGTCCCTCTAGCTGGAAACACTGGTTATGTAACCAAGGCTTTGATTGGAATGCCATATTTGAAAGCAGTGCTCATTTAATCAAAGATGACCAGAAAGTTTTAAGGAGCAATAGCTGACTTCCTACAGTGCTCACAGTTCTCTTAGGAAAACTAGACTGGTACCTGGCCTGGAGGTCCCAGCCTTGCAGGTGAAGTAAGCAAGATCACTTCCAGGAAGGCCCAGGAACCCTAGGATATGTTTGGGAACCTCAAGAATTCACCAGAATCTATAGGTACAAGTAAACCTGATTCTGAATTCTTGACTTGGCTTGCTTGGCTTCAAGAGGTTTTAAAAGTGCCCCTCCAGGGGCACATGGGAGGCGCAGTCTGTTACGCATCCAACTCTTTCTTGGTTTTAGCTCAGGTCATGATCTCAGGGTTATGAGACTGAGCCCCTCATAGGCTCCTTGCTCAGTGCACAGTCTGGGTTTCTCTCAAGGAGGGAGGGGCACACACTCTCTCTCTCAAATAAATAAATAAATCTTAAAAAAAAAAAAAAAGGGTGAATTCCAAACTAAACTCCTAGAACTACACAAAAATAAAAAGCTTTTGCACACCAAAGGAAACCAAAACAAAACAAAAAGGCAACCTACTGAATGGGAGAAGATATCTGCAAATCATATTATCTGATAAGGGATTAATATCCAAAATACATAACAAACTTACACAATTCAATACCAAAAAAAAAAAAAAATCTGATTAAAAAATAAGTAGGGGACCTGAAGAGACATTTTTCCAAAGAAGGCACAGGGATGACCAAGAGACACACAAAACAATGCTCAACATCATTAATCATCAAAGAAATGCAAATCAAAACCACAATGAAATATCACCTCGCACCAGGCAAAATGACTAGTATTAAAAAGACACAGAACAACAAGTGTTGGTGAGGATGTAGAAAAGAGGGAACATCATGCACTATTTGTGGGAATGTAAATTGGTACAACCACTGTGGAAAACAGCAAGGAGTTTCCTCAAAAAATTAAAACTAGAAATACCATATGATCCAGTGAATTCCACTCCTGAGTATTTACCCAAAGAAAACTAAAACACTGATTCAAAAAGATATATGCTCCCTTATGTTTGTTGCAGCATAATTTACAATAGCCAAAATATGGAAGCAACCCAAGTATCCATCAATAGATGAATGCATGAACATGTGGTGTACACGCATGCACACAACACACACACACACCCACACACACAATGGACTATTACTCTACCACAAAAAAGAATCAAATCTTGCTATCTGTGACAACATAGATGGACCTAGAGGGTATCATGCTAAATGAAATAAGTCAGAAAACAGCACATACCATATGATTTCACTTGTATGTGGAATCAAAAAACAAAACAAGTAAAACCAGACTATTAAATACAAAGAACAAGATGGTGGTTGCCGAAGGGAAGGGGAGGGGGGCAAAAAATGAAGAGGATTAAGAAGTACAAACTCTCACTCATAAAATAAGTCACAACGGTGATAAGTACAGCACAGGGAATATAGCCAATAATATTGTAGCAGCACTGTACAATGACAGAGCCTAACTATATTTACCGTGATAAGCACTGAGTAATGTACAGAATTGTCAAATCATTATAGTGTGCACCTGAAACTAATAACGTTGCACGTCAATTACACTTCAATAATAATTTTTTCTTCAAGTCCAATCCAAGATTTTTTTTTTTTTTTTAAGATTTTATTTATTTGTTCATGAGAGACACAGAGAGAGAGAAAGGCAGAGACACAGGCAGAGGGAGAAGCAGGCTCCATGCAGGAAGCCCGACATGGAACTCAATCCCGGGTCTCCAGGATCACACCCTGGGCCAAAGGCAGCGCCAAACCACTGAGCCACCTGGGCTGCCCCCAATCCAAGATTCCTTATAAAAACATTCAGCAAGGCAAACTCACAAGGCCTATACCTATATAAATAATCAGGTCAAATCTAATGAGATTAACTTCACAATGACTCTTACTCTACTGTTCTGGACTGAATGTTTGTGTCCTCCAAAATTCTTACATTGAAACTCTACTCCCCACCATGTGAAGGTATTAGGAGGTGAGGCCTTTGAGGAGTAATCAGCCCTCCTTAAGTGAAGTTATAAGGGTAGGAAAAAAGGTGGGGAGGCATGAGGGTGGTGTCCTCATGAGTGGGATTAATACACTTTTAAAAACTGAGAGCTTCTTTCCTCTCTTGCCATCTACTCTGTGAGGATAGAGAGAGATCAGCAGTCTGCAATCCTGAGATGATCCTCACCGAAACTGTCCATGCTGGCACCTTGATCTTGGACTTCCAGCCTCCAAAACTGTGAGAAATAAATTTGTTTATACGCCACCCAGTCTATATATTATTTTTGTTATAGCAAAAAGCAATAAGCCTCAACTGACTAAAACCTACCCCTAATAGTGAAAAACCTTGTCTTAAACAGGGAGACAGACCAAGTGCTCATGACTGTTTATTAGTTATCCACTGATCTGGTTTGACCAAACTTTAGTCAGGCTTTTCTCCTTTCCCACAAGCCCCTAAACTTTGGCTTGCCCTAAATTTAAGCAAGTAGATGGAGAACTTCCTCCCTTAACAGCTCATTCCAAGCATCAGCTGACCACAGTGGGAAAACAAATCCAGTTAAGCTATCCTGATCATGTAATCTGCTTATCCCCACCCTCTTGACTCAACCCATACAAAGTTCCTGCTGGCCCTGCTTAGTTGGTCTTCTCTGTCAAAGTTTTTTTGAGTCTGATTTTGAGACACTTGCAGATCTTTCAATTAGAGCATTCTCCCTATTTTAATAATCATTTCAAATTGTTTCTCTTTACCTAAATCTAGACTTGTTTTTATTTCAGTATTATGACAAATCACCTATTTGCAAACTCCAAATTACACTGATATTTATTTTCCTCTACTAAAAACGACTGGTATCTTTTCCAAAACTGTAGTCCCACGTAAACTTCGTTACACACAGAAAGCACTGCATGTGAAATTACTGTCCAGACTACCAGCAACCTAGCCTTAGGTTAGTCATTCACTTTTCCACTTTATAAAATGAAGAATTTGGCCAGGTAACTTCTAATCCCTTCTATTTTATTAATGTAATATGAATTTGGTAAAAAAAAAAAAAAAAGTTTCACTGTGGGCTCTATGTAAGAAACGAGGTGCTGGTGAAGAGTGCTTCTCCAGCAGAAAAACAAGAACTATAACTTCAAAAAGAGATTTCAGAAACAATTTTTCAAGATAAAGATCCCAATGATCAAACCCATGCTCATACGAAAGAACTTCATCAATGGAATATTATTCAACCATAAAAAGGAAGTATTGACATGTGCTATGAACATTGAAAACATATATGCTAAGTGAAAGCCATACACAAAAGATCACATACTGTATGATTCCATTTATATGACATGTTTAGAGTAGGCAAATCCATACAGACAGAAAAGTAGATTAGTCATTACCAAAGGCTGAGGGAAAGGAAATGAAAAGTGACTGCTAAGGGGTATGGGGTTTCTCTTTGGGGTGATGAAAATGTTCTGGAATTAGACAATGGTGATAGCTGCACAACCCTGTGAATATACTAAAAACCACTGAACTGAACACTTTAAAACGGAAAACTTTATGGTATGTGAATTACATCTTTTTTTAAGATGTTATTTCTTTATTTGACAGAGCACGCATAAGCAGGAGCAGTGGCAGGCAGAGAGAGAGAAAGAGAGAGAAGCAGGATCCCCGCTGAGCAGGGAACCTGATATGGGACTGGATCCAAGGGCCCTTGGATCATGACCTGAGCTGAAGGCAGATGCTTAACAGACTGAGCCACCCAGGTGCCCCAAATTATATCTTTAAAAAAAAAAAAAAGGGGGTTAAAAAAAGTACTTGAGCATGATTACCAATGCAATAGTTACATACTAAAACCAGAAAACACATTACAACATCCACATTTCAAATTCAGTCTCAGATATAAACACAGATTTCTCATTAGTTTTCTCTATCTAATCTGTTCTAAAAAAATTATAGAAATTACAAATTTATACCATGTCTAATAAATAATTTGAGTCAAAACACAAAATGAAGCTCCACACAGATTGTATAAATGTCATAAAAATTCATCTTTTTATATTGCTTTAAATGTAAAATTTAGAATACTTAATACACGAAAAGCTCTGGTACATGGTGGTATATGAAGGGAAAAAAATCTATTCTTTAAACACTTTATTTCTAACAAAGAGCTGTTGTCTTCACTGGCATAAATCAAGAAATTTAACAAATAAAGACCATATAACGTGTAGCTAAGAGTTCATGTTAATGAAATTCAGACGTAGCTTTCTCGGACTTGCAAATACACAATCTTTAAATAGGATACATGGATATACTTTTTTTTTTTTTTTTTTTACATGGATATACTTAAATTACACCTCCCAATAAAGCTGGCCAACAATGAGAAAGACTCCTATACCTATATCCTGTACTTGATGTGATTTTGGTGTAGGAGTGATAAAGTGATGACTGATCAAGGCCTGGCCAAACATACATAATTTGATAAAGGTACAGTTTTCTAATATCTGAATGACCATTTTCTTGAAAAATATGATTACTAAAAATCATTTTTATTTTTACTGAGAAGGTAATAACTTTAGGCATAATGTTAATTTATAACTTAATAAATTTTTTTGCCTAAAAATATGATTTCACTTTGCATCCTCAATCTCCTAGCCCTTCCAAGCAAGGTATCACAGAAACAAAAATTAGCTAAGAGGATCACAGCATTGTACCAGTAATTTTCACCAAATAGAGCCAAACCAGGCACATTTTAATATTCTGTTTCACTTCTGAATGTCTTGAACCTTTTCTGAGGATAGTCACTACCACAAATAACACAAGTTTGAGAAACAAAGCATGTGTTAATAATATCAAGAAACACTATTTTCCTTGTATTTATGATGAATTACATTTTAAATTAATAATTTCATGGGCACATATCCCATTCTTAGGTTTTCTGGTCTAAATTCAAAGTTATTCACATGGAGCAGTGTTCGTTAAGGTGAGGCTCATTTTACAGAACATACATTAAAAACTCATACAAAGAGTTAAACATGCAATGCAGGAACTCAGTAGCATTCACTCATGCTACAGGGAGAAGTCTATCCATTGAATAACTTTATAATTTCCTGGGATCCCTGGGTGGCGCAGCGGTTTGGCGCCTGCCTTTGGCCCGGGGCGCGATCCTGGAGACCCGGGATCGAATCCCACGTCGGGCTCCCGGTGCATGGAGCCTGCTTCTCCCTCTGCCTGTGTCTCTGCCTCTCTCTCTCTCTCTATGTGACTATCATAAATAAATAAAATTTAAAAAAAAAAAAAAAAAAAAAAAAAAAAACTTTATAATTTCCTTTTTTAAAAAGATTTTATTTTAGAGAGGGTGGGCACATGCGAGAGAGAGAGAGAGAGAAAAATATGCAAGCTAGCACATGCTCAGGCTTGAGCAGAGAGGAGAGGGAGAGAGAGAAGCAGACTTCCTGATGAGCAGAGAACCTGACACCAGGACACAGGGCTCAATCCCACAAGTACAAGCGAAGGCAGATTCTTAACCAACTAAGCCACCCAGATGCCCCTCAAATGAACAGTTTTAACTGCTGTAATGAAATAATAAAAAATTTTCTCAACTAAACAATGTTTTGATAAAATTATTTTGCCCACACTTAACTCTTAAATAACTATCACAATCAACTGCACTATTTATCCTCTAGTTTAATTAGTATACTCACTTAAAACAGTGATAAAGCTGCAATCCTTTAGAATGTAAAATAAATTTAATACAATGGCCATTTTAGTTATATAAAATAAAAAATATCAGAAGTGGGGTGCCTAGTGGCTCAGAGGATAGAGCATGCAACTCTTCAATCTTGGGTTCATGAGTTTGAGCCTCACACTAGGGGTAAAGATTACTTAAAAAAAAATTAAAACTTAAAAAAAAAAGAAAACATCAGAAGTAAAAGTATTTCATGGAGCTTTGGTTGCAGAAGAGTCAAAAAAGTTCAAAAACCACTGGCCTCAAACTATGGACTCCCTAAAACAGAGCCTGACACTTAAATGTTTTACTAGTCTTTCCTGAACATTAATACTTCTTTTAATTTAGCCATCTTAATATTAGGAACCTTTTATTTAAAGTCTACTACTGTCTCTGCACTATACTCTCCCACTGCAATTATCCCATCAGTTCTCACAGAAATCTTGTAAGGTATTATCCCCATATAACAAAAGAGGACACTAAAGCTAAGTAACTTGTCCAAGGGTACATAGAGTAGTAGAAGATCTGAATTTGGTTTACCAACAAAGTCGTACCTTCCTGCTGTAGTGCCCCACTTTATAACCTTCTCTGAATATAAACTTGCAATAAAATTTCCATGATGGGGGATCCCTGGGTGGCGCAGCGGTTTGGCGCCTGCCTTTGGCCCAGGGCGCGATCCTGGAGACCCGGGATCGAATCCCACGTCGGGCTCCCGGTGCATGGAGCCTGCTTCTCCCTCTACCTGTGTCTCAGCCTCTCTCCTCTCTCTGTGTGACTATCATAAATAAATAAAAATTAAAAAAAAAAAAAATTTCCATGATGAAACTGAATTTTTTCAAGAATATTTACCAAAGACCTAAACAGGTTACTGTGTTGTTTTTCAGGTATGTTCAAATTATAAACTTACATAAAATATTTTCCATTTATATACTCTCCACACAATCTTCTTTGATATTCAAAAAAAGATAGTTCTTTCTGATATTTCTGATAGCCAAAGCATGTATAATTGTATGGAAAGAATACTTCAGTTCAGCAAATGGAAAAACCTCCAATTAAAGCAAAACAAAAAAGTCTCTGAAAAACCAAACCATGGGAAATCACTGTTAGGCTTCATGATAACAAGGAGCTGAAATTTTACTCATAGAAATTTTACTCATAACCAATGAAATTATTCCCTAGCCAGATAAGGAAACCTAAAGCCAAATAGGTAGGAAGGAAAGTATCAAATTCAACTATACAAAATTACCAAATCTCAATCACACTAATCAACCTAATGCTCAAAGGGTCATCCAGTCCAGCTCTCTCCAAGTGTGTTGCTTGGATCAAAGGTTCAGTAGAATGTTAAAAGAATTTATGGAAAAAATATTAAAGTTTGGGAAATAGTGGGTTAATCAAAATTAAAATTGGTCTTTTCTACATTCTCTCAGAGCCCTTAACATATTAATATGAATTATGCATCTCCTAAAGGAGGATTCATTATCTTCATGAAAATAAGATGTACAGAGTTTTTAAGTGACTTATCCAGGTCACAACACAGCTAGCTAATGACAAAGTTAGAATCAGAACCTAATTCTCCTGATTCCCACTCCAAAATTCTTTCTACCTCCTCGAAAACCTGTTATATTTGATACTAAAGAAAAAGTTTTTCCAAGGACCACTTCTACAAAAGACAACACGGAAAACACTACTGGCTTGCTTGTACAGTATTTTCCCCCATCCCATCAAAACTAATAATACTTTTTTTTAAAACTAAGTAGCAAAAAATGTTTATGAAACAACAAAACCTCAACCTGAGATGAAGTATTTGCAGATTATACACACATGGTATTCCAAAATTTATATTCTGATAATATTTCCTCTAGAAAATCAGAGATATAATCTTTTGTAATCAGTACCTGTATGGAACTAAGAAAATAGTAAGGAGGGAAACCCAGATTGTAAGGTCGTTAGAACAGGGACATGTCTATTTCACTCACCACTACACCAGAGCCCGATACACACTAGGTATTCCAAACATATTTGCTAAAAAAATGAACAAGAAATCACTATCAATAAATCCCTACTATCCCTCTACCATTAATTAGCTGTAGGAGCTTGATCAAATTATAATCTCTCTGAACCTGAGTATCCCACTTGCAAAAGAAGCAGTTAGACCAGAATGATCAAGATCTCTTCTGTAAGAATCCATACATCTTATACAAGTTAAATCTCAAATTCCTAGCATTTGAGGGTATGTCCACAATAAAAAATAACGAAAATAACATTAGCAAATCACTGATACTCATCATTTCATTTAAAATGCCTGTTAAACATGCAAATCAGATCAGTACTACTACCTACATTTTACAAGAAAATGAGGCCCAGAGAAATTGACTAGACCCAGAATCACAAAAGTTATTAAGTAGAGAAGCATAGACTTTGAACCCAAGATTTAAGTGTCAAAATCCCCAAATCTTTCCATTACACTTTGCCCTCCCATGGTAAGGATAGGGATGCAGATGATAATAGCATTATTCCCTGGCCTTCAGATAATGATTTAACAAAAGGTCTCCCAAATTCTCATCATCCCATCATCCCAATGTTAACTTTTCAATGTTAACTCCTCTGTCCAAAAAAAAAAAAAAAAAAAATTATCTTGAGGCAACAAATTAATCACATTGTTCTCCTTAGAGTCCAAGGTTAACTAATGCCACTTTTATAACAGAGAATGACATTATCTAGGAATGAAAAGAATCTAAAATATGAATAATAATCTTTCACATCAAAAGACCATTTTAGTTCAAATAATATGCACCCATAGTCAAGTACTGTTCAATTCAAAGACCACCTGATACCATGAGTATGCTACATTTAAAATGAGAGGAAACTTTGCTATTAGAAATGAGGCAGTTTAAACTATTAACTCTTTTAGGTCTGTTACATAACATCATACTAAAAATTAATGCTTCAAGTGCAACTTCTCTAAACCATGAAGGAACAAACCCAACTCTAGGCTCAAACTTGGTGTTAAAATAAATGGAATTTACATCACACTCTCATCTTCCAAGAAATAAAACCAGGCAACCAGAAGTATCCCAAGTTATGGGTTTAGATTTCCCCAAGACTTTAACCAATCAGTGGACTCTCATTTAATTCTACTAACTTACTGCCTTAAAAAAAAAGTACATATTCTTATGTAAAATATGTTTCTCACAGCTATAGCAAAATCCCCTTTCAACAGTATACTATAATGAAATAAACATACACTTATTAAACCTCACAAAGAGATAACAATGCATTAAATTCTCTGCCAAGAAAATTAAGTGAGCACTGTCTTTCTGGGGGTCACATGCGAAAATAGTTTGGGATATGCTTACAGTGAGTCATAATTAAGTAGATATAACATGCAAACGTAATAATCCTGCAGAAGAGTACTAAAGAAAAAAACTCCTCCTCCTCCTCAACAACAAAAAAAGTCAATCACATTCATCCAAAATAAAAATACACACACAAAAATGGCATACTGGGCTCATTTGTGCAAGGTCATGAGTTACTATTGTGCCCCGTCAACTTTAACAAGTTTTGGAAGCTTAGCAAAAGTTTAGCTTGTTAAATTAAAACCTAAAAATCTCCACAGATTCAAGAGATCTTCTGCCTGGAAAGAATTTACCACTAACATAAGTGAGAATTTTAAAAAAATCAAAGCCACAGCCACTGCATCGATCCGTGCTTAAATTCCTCTGCTAGTAAATGCTCAATAGCACCAGACTCCTCACCACTTCAACACTGATAAGTTTGAGAAGAGCTGCTGAAATCTTGAGGGCCAATCAAAAACCTAAGTGAACTGTCACAAAATAAAAGTCACAGTGTACGTGACAGCTTTACAGGCCAATTAAAAAAAAACAAAAACAAAACAAAAAAAAAAAAAACACCACAGGGCCATCTAATTAATTGATGCGATCCTCCGAGTAAATGATCTAGAATAAAACAGCCCCTGTTATTTACCAAAGTGCAAGCAGTCCCCAGGGGAGCGCAGCAAATGATAATAACTTCGGTTCCAGGACAGGCTCCTCTTCACACCAGTATGACTTTCCTACTTAGTGCCAACTGTACACTTGCATGCTCCGAAAATAGGGGCGAGTCCTGACGACCAGGGGTTATAAGGGCAACGTTTCTATTTTATTATGGGCCGAAGCTGAGAAGAATCCCAATGCGTTTCAGCTCGACCTCACCACCTCGGAGTCACTTTCCAACTGCGCTCTCACCCAGGATCATTATATCCCCCAACGGAAGCCAATCATTAGTAGTAGCAAGGCCCGGAGAAAAGAAAATATATATATATATTTTATATTTATATATACTTTTTTTATTTATATATATATACATATATAGTAAAGAGGCTCTAAAAGTTCACCTAAGAGACACGGAGAAGGTGGGGGCTTCAGGAGAGGAGGCCGACATTTAAAGCATCTCAAACATTTTAAAAGCCAAAACACGTACAAAGACCCTCCTCCCGGGTGACTCCGGGCAGAAAGAGACCCTCAGTCACCGCGACAGGACGCGGCTGCACGGGTTCCCCCGGACACGCAGCCGGATCGGGGCCGGGGCTCGCCCGGGGAAGGTCCGGAACCCCGGGCAGGGGTGCGCGTTGTGGCCCGGCGGAGCGCACAGCCCCTGCTCCCGGGCCCCTTTCTCTCTCCTTCCCCACGACCAGGCCTCTCCGGGCTCCTCTTCCCCTTCTCCGCCCTCCCTCCCCCTCCCTCCCCCTCCCCCTCCCCAGTCACGCACCAAACAAGGCCACCTCCCCCCCAAATCCCACCAACTTTGGCGACCCCCCTTCCCACCTCTCAGGAGCGCACAGAAACTGCAGGCCAGGAGGCTCCTCAGGACGGCCCCCATCTTCCCTTCTCGCGTTCTCTTCTCTCACCGGCGAGGGGCGGCCAGAAGGGGGGGAGGCGAGGAGCCGGGGCGGCCGCCGCAGCGGCAGGTCTGCAGGCTCATGCTTCCCAGCTTTCCAGAGAGAGAAGAAAGAAAGGGGCACGTCAGGGCTCCGCGCGCGCCGCCGCCGCCGCCGCCGCCGCCGCCGCCCTCTCTACCGCGCCGCTCTGCCGGGGGCTCGCGCGACGCCAGCGTCTGCTTCCATCCCGCCGCCTCCTCCCCCGGCGCCCCGCTTCCCCCGCGCAGCGCCTCATTCAGCCTCTTCCTCTCACGCAGCGGCGCAGGGATACCGCGGGCCGCCGCCGCCACGGGTCGCCGCGAAGGTCTCCCTGCGCGCGGGCGGGGCCCTCCCTCGGCGCCGCCTCCCGGGCCGCCGCGAAAGGAAGTGGGGGGCCGCGCGCACGGCCTCGGCTGGGAGACCCCGGGAGGCCCGCGCGGCGAGCGGAGGCGAGCCCCGGGGCAGAGGCCTCCCGCCGGCGCATTCCTATGGGATTCTTTCCTGGGCCGGCCGCCGCGGCCCTCCCCGCGGAGGGCGTGAAGCGACGTCGAACAACCTCGGCCCGGCGTGGTCGGGACTACTTTCTGCGGCTCGGCCGGGCCGCCGCCTGCTCCGCTCTTTGTGCGGGCGCCGCCGGCCGAGCCAGGTGGAGGTCCGGGCCGCCGCGGGCTGACACCTGGGTCGCGGGGGGGGGGGGGGGGCGGGGCGGGGCGG
Source organism: Canis lupus familiaris (assembly GCF_011100685.1). Lineage (NCBI taxonomy): Eukaryota > Metazoa > Chordata > Mammalia > Carnivora > Canidae > Canis > Canis lupus. Next base: position 12,174,577 of record NC_049248.1, read on the forward strand.
GGGGGGGGGGGGAGGGGGCGTGGGAGCTGCAGGCCCGGCTCTGCGCGCCGCGCGAGTCCCGACGCGGGGCGCTGAGCTGGCTCCTTTCTCGCGCTTGGAAACGGGCTTGAGCGTTTTTCTTTTACGAAAAATTAAGGCTAATGCTGCTTCCCCCAGCTTTAAACGTGACATGGTGACGGGTGGTCAAACGCCAACTCCGAGCAGAGATTTTTCATTTCCTCCTGCCTTTGCAGAATTACAGACTGTCCCCAGAAGTAGGGCCGGCGAGGACTAACGATTTTCTAAACTGGCAGATAAAAATCCCAAGATAAATGCGTCAGCACCTAAGACAGAGCAAAGGGACACTTGGTAAGGACTGCGTTGGGGGTTTTAACAAGTTGCGATTTATAGATGAGTGTTTGGCAATTTTTTTTGTTGTTGTTGTTGTTGTTTTTATCAGCTCGCAGCTTGAGGGGGAAAAAGATTCACCTGAATCTCAGACTGGTTTTGCACGGCCTCTGCTGCTTTGGATGCACTGGGCTACCAGATGTAACAGCCCATAGGCTCCCTTGAAAAGAAGTGGCAGCTTCAGCCTAGGAGGGAACTCAAGCCCGAGTTAACTATAATGGAGCCATCAGGTGCATTCTGTCCAGCTGTCACAGGCCCTTACCTGGAGGCAGATGGGCGGGGACAGTGGAGCAACTCTCACAACGTTACTAATATAGCAAGCAGTCTTCTCTTATCTGCAAGGGGATGCCTCCCAAACCCCCAGTGGATGCCTGAAGCCATGGATAGTACCCAACCCCGTATATACTGTTGTTTTTTTTTTGTTTTTTTTGTTTTTTAATTTTTTTATTTATTTATGATAGTCACAGAGAGAGAGAGAGAGGCAGAGACACAGGCAGAGGGAGAAGCAGGCTCCATGCACCAGGAGCCCGATGTGGGATTCGATCCCGGATCTCCAGGATCGCGCCCTGGGCCAAAGGCAGGCGCCAAACCGCTGCGCCACCCAGGGATCCCTGTTGTTTTTTTTTTTACCCAAACATACATACCTAAGAATAGAGTTTGACTTATAAATTAGGCAGAGTAAGAGATCATCAACAATAACTAACAATAAAAAACAATTACAGCAATATGCTACAACAGAAGTTATGTGAATGTGGTCTCTCAAACTGTCTTATTGTACTGTACTCACACTTCTTGAGATTATGTGAAATGATAAAAATGTCTCTGTGAGAGATGAAGTCAGGTTAAACGATGCAGCATTGTGATGCAGCCTTAGGCTACTATTGATCTTTTTTGACAACAGTCAGGAGAATCAGCTACTTCCCAACTGTGGTTGACCTCGGGTAAATGAAACTGCAAAAAGCAAAAGGTCAGATATGGGGGCTGTATTGTACCTCAGTGATGTTGGAGTTCACTATGGGCTTGTACACACAGCATCACATTGGACGCTCAAAACTAGCCTGGAGTGAGGCAGGTTTTGTTCCTTTACACAGAGGAAGGAACTGAGGGGTTCTGTGATTTACCAAGGCCACTCAGGTACTGAATAACAGAACTCGAACCCAGCCCAGGTCTTTCCACTTCAGATGATGCTTCTTCCAAGAAAGGGATGCTGAACCAAGGTGATACATGTCTATAAGCAGACAGCAGAAACAGCCAAATCACTTTCTCCTAAATTCACTTGAGAAAGTCTAGCCACCACTGATTTAAACACCTTCCTCCAAGAACCCTGTCAAGACTGTAAGTTTTGTCTTCTGACCTCCTCAAAACAAATAACTAAGAACCAGGTTTTTCAGCAAAAACCTAGAAAATATTACCATGTAGCTAGTGAGGCTATGGAGACACCATGATGTAGTGGAGAAAAGAAGACATGAGCTTTGGACTGAGACAGTGAATATCCAAACCCCATCAGTTACAAGACATGTGGCTTTAAGCGTGATATTTAAATGCACTGCACCTCACTTTTCTCATCTGTAAAATGGGGCTCATTTCTTCTTCAGGCTTGTAGTAAGAATGAAATTAAATATTATATAAACTGCTCAATATACAATAGGTGCTCAATGAATGATCATTTCCTTTCTCAACTTCTTTAAGGTGAACAGTGTCATAAGAACTTGGAGTCCTTGGAAAATAATGGAGGGGGGGGTAGAAATCACATTCTCAAAATGCTTATTGCAGGATAACTGAAGATGGAGCACCACTAAGCTAATGAATATTAACCTTCAGGACACCTCACTTTCACAGGCCCCTTCCAACAGGAGCCCTAACAATGTGTTTACATGGTTTGCAAAAGTAAGATAATTTTGTATTCTTCTTCTGAAAACATCTTTCAAAAATGTATAAATTTCAAGACCCACAAAACCTGGATCTATTCCTATTTATAATAGGAAACCGAGTAAACCTAATCTCTTTTTTTTTAAAACCTAATCTCTTCAGGCTGTTAACATAACTAAGGGAATGAAGTATTACACACTGTTAAAAATGATAGTTTAGATGACTTTGCAAACAGTGTTAGAAAATGTTTACAGTTAAAAACATAAGAAAGTGCATGTACATTTTAGTTAAATACATATATTTTTTAATTTACCACATATTTGAGCAAAGACCAGAAGTAAATAGTAAGTGCATTGAAACAGGCATTAGGATGGCAAAATAATATGAGATTACTTTTTTGTTCTTAAATTTCCATTAATATATTCTATGTTTTTTCCAATTTTTTTTTTTTTTTTTTTTTTTTATTTATGATAGTCACACAGAGAGAGAGAGAGAGGCAGAGACATAGGCAGAGGGAGAAGCAGGATCCATGCACCGGGAGCCCGATGTGGGATTCGATCCCGGGTCTCCAGGATCACGCCCTGGGCCAAAGGCAGGCGCCAAACCGCTGCGCCACCCAGGGATCCCTTTTTCCAATTTTTTTAAAGATTTATTTATTTATTCAGGAGAGGCACAGATTGAGAGAGAGAGAGAGAGAGAGAGACACGCAGAGACACAGGCAGAGGGAGAAGCAGGCTCTATGCAGGGAGCCCAACATGGGACTCCATCCCAGATCTCCGGGATTAGGCCTTGGGCTAAAGGCAGCACTAAACCTCTGAGCCACCCGGGCTGCCCTATTTTTTCCAAATTTTTAAAGGTACTTAAGTGAAAAGCTGTAGCTTAAGGTTAAACCCTAGCCTGCACATTATTCTCACTAGTCAATGAATTTAGTTTTGCATTTGTTCAAGTGCCTATCAAATATTCAATGCTAGTCCCTGTGTTAAGTGCTGGGGATGCAAAGATAAGCATAATCATGGTCCCTACCCTCAAGACGCTTACAACTTAATTTAGAAACACTTAACTGAAAAAACAATTAAAATGTTAAGATTGTTATGGTGCAGGTGGATAGCATATCAATAAAGAACTCAAGTGTTCATCTGCCTGAAATGTTTGACTGCCTGCAGAGTTTTAAAAAAGGAAAATAACCCTAGAGCTGAGGCTTGAAATTTAAGTAGGAGTTTGTCAGGCCAAAAGACTGACAAGGAATTCCAAGCAGAAGGGTAGCAGGTGCAAAGACACTGAATTATTAGAGAGCTTGGCATGTTGGAGATTTGGAAGTAGATCCATATAGCTGAGACATAGGGTGCTTTTAAAGAATGTCAGAAAATGAGGCAGACTATTAAGTAGATATTGGACAATAAATAGCTTTTTAAGTCATGCTTAGAAGTTTAGATTTCAGCCTATTGCCAGCATGGACATTGAAGCATTTTTGTCATGGTAGAGAATTGATTTGCATGTTAAATAATTTCTCTGACTGCAGTGTGGATAATAGAAGGCAGGCAAGACAAAAAGTAGGAAGACCAAAGAGGAAGTTATTTTAGTTCTGTGAAAGAGATGGTCAGGACAGCAACACTGGGAATTGAAAAGAGATCAATCATGGATTTGAGGAATATGGGGTGGAAACCACAGGATTTGGTAACCTATCAGATGTGAGATGATAGAGAGGAAGAGTGTAATAAGTAGTCTAGGATGAAGTTCCAGGTTTCTAAGTTATGCACCCAAGTAAATGAGAGTCTCATTTACTAAGAAAATAAATGCATAAATAAGGAGGATTTCAAAAGAGGTGATGACAAGTTAAACAATGGGTCTATTATATTGGTCCTACCTGTAACAAACATCCAGCTGGAGATATCCAGTACACAGTTTTAATGTAGAAATTTGGACTCAGGAGAGAAATGGAAAGCTGTTTTGTGATGATTGTAGAGCCTGCATACCACACAATCCAGAAATGTACTGTAGAATATTGAAGAGTGATCGAATAATTATTACCACAGTTTTCTGGATGATAACAGACATCAAAAAAGGAAGGTATTTTCTAATTCAGGTGAAGGCAACTTTAGGTCACCTCCCAGTGCGCTGAGGGTAGAGATTATAGCTGAAGCCATAACCTTACCTAAGGGGAGAATGGAGCACTTAGTATGACTAGAAAAGTGAGAGAGAGCAGATTCATATGGAATACAAGTATCTAGGAACAAATGGAGAAAGAAACTAGAGACAAAAACTGAAAGGGGACAAGTGGAAAACTAGTTCCAAGTGCTGTGGCAAGAGAAAGTATTGTCAATAGTGACAAATACAGGGGCACTTGGGTGGCTCAGGCAGTTGAGCATCTGACTCTTGGTTTCAGCTAGGGTCATGGGATCGAGCCCCAGGTTGGGCTCCATACTTACTCAGCGGAGGGCCTGTTGGAGATTATCTCCCTCTCCCTCTGCTCCTCTGTCTGTTCTCTCTCTCTCAAATACATAAAATATTTAAAAAAAAATAATGGCAAATACAGCATATGGTGGAGAAATCTGCTATTAGAAGCACTGAAATGAGGACACTGTGACTTATAACTTCCAAAAAGGTCATTGATGGAAGCATAAATTATGCCAATATTTTAGAGATGCAGTCTAGGAGTAAAATACACCTTTTAAGCTAGCATCCAATCTCTTGGAATTTATCCACAGAAACAAAAGTTTATGGAGATATATGTATATACATATTTACTATAACATTGTAATAGAAAATGAGCAAAACAGGGGAGCCTGGTAGCTTAGTCAGTTAAGCATCCAACTCTTGATTTCAGCTCAGGTCATGATAGTCATGGGATCCAGCCCCACGTCAGGTTCTGTGCTCAGCAGGGAGTCTGCTTGAGATTCTCCCTCTCCCTCTCCTTTGTCTCTCCCTCACTCTTGCTGTAACATCAATAAATAAATCTAAAAAAAAAAAAAAAAAAAAAGAAAATGAACAAAGTAAAAAAAAAAAAAAAGCCTACTAATATGGTAATTTTATATGATCCAATCTAATTTTTAAAAACCTGAACACATTTCAATAAGGAATAGGTGAGTAAAAAATAGTGTGTGTATATATATATATATATATATATATATATATGTATATGTATATAGCCTCATTGTGGAAACATACAGCTCTTAAAAAGGATCATATAGGATCCCTGGGTGGCGCAGCGGTTTGGCACCTGCCTTTGGCCCAGGGAGTGATCCTGGAGACCCGGGATCGAATCCCACGTCGGGCTCCCTGCATGGAGCCTGCTTCTCCCTCTGCCTATGTCTCTGCCTCTGTGTGTGACTGTCATAAATAAATAAAAATTTATAAAAAAAAATCATATAGACTTACATGTATTAATTTGGAAGTGTTGCCGTGATATATTGTCAATTGAAGAGAAAGAGAATAGTATGTTGTGTGTGGTAGGATTTCTGTTTAGGAAAAGAAGGAATGAAGGCGGGGGAAGGGAGAGGAGAAGAGAGAGGGAGAGTGCTGGATGGATTGGCCTTGGATGGCAGGAGAAGGACCACCACTTCTGGATGAGGGAGAATGACAGTACCTATGAAAAGCTGCTGAAATTCCAGCTCCATTTCTCTACCGCTACTTTCACAGGTTTCTTCCAGAAGTCCTAGGAGGGACCATGGCAATGATACAACATGGTCATATGTTTTTATAAAATTTGCAAAGGTAAATTTTTGTGTGTTCTTTTTTTTAAATTCCTCCTTTTCCAATTGTATGTGCTCAAGCACCACAGAACCCGAATCTGCCCCTTATAGTGATAGATTTGGGGGGGAATGGGATAATGGAGACAAAAACTTTAAAAAACTGCATTTGATTGCCTTTATTTTCTTAATACAGCCGTCTCCCTTATCTGCAGTTTTACTTTCTGCGGTTTCAGTTACCTAAGCCAACCCAGCTCCTATCGTCAGAAGGTCAGGAATAGCCTAGTGTTATGTCATAATGCTTACGTCATTAACGTCACTTCTTCTCATCATGTAGACATTTTATCTCACATCATCACAAGAGGAACAGTGCAATAAGGTGTTTAAGGATAGAAAGAAGACCACATAACTTCTTTACAGTATATTGTTACAATTGTTCCACTTTATTTTTATTTTTTTAAAGCTTTTACTTGTTTATTTAGAGAGCATGGGTAGGGGGAGGGGCAGAGGGAAAGGAGAGAAAGAATTTCAAACAGACTTCCCACCAAGTGCAGAGCCCAACACAGGCCTCCCATCTCACAACCCTGAGAGCAAGACCTGAGCCGAAATCAAGTGTCCGCACTTAACTAACTGAACCACCCAGCACCCTGAATTTATTTTTTTAAGTAAGCTCTATGCCTGATGTGAGGCTTGAATTCACAACCTTGAGATCAAGAGTCGGATGCCCCACCTACTGAGCTAGCCAGGAGCCTCTGTTCCACTTCATTATGGTTGTTGTTGATCTCTTACTGAACTTAATCTATGTTAAACCTTATCTTGTGTATAAGGTTCAGTAGTATCCATGGTTTCAGGCATCCACTGGAGGGTTTGGAATGTATCCCCCATGATTAAGGGGGACCACGGTAATCAAAAAGCAAAGTTAATCTGTTCAGAGTGAAGTAAGAAAGAATACAGTGAGGGGAGATCCCTGAGTGGCTCAGCGGTTTAGCGCCTGCCTTTGGCCCAGGGAGTGATCCTGGACTCCCAGGATGGAGTCCCACGTCGGGCTCCTTGCATGGAGCCTGCTTCTTCCTCTGCCTGTGTCTCTGCCTCTGTCTCTCTCTGTCTCTCTCATGAAAAATAAATAAAATCTTTAAAAAAAAAAAAAAAGAATACAGTGAGGGGCTTCAGGAAAGTGATGAAGACTTAGAAGAGCTGCTGATGCTTGACGAGGGAGGTGACAAAGGACATATTATAGAGTTCCCTAACATTGGAGAGGCTGTAGCTGCCTACTGCAAATTTGGTGGATACCATAAGTGTGACCTTGCCACCTTGCCTCTATTTTTCCATCCTTGAATGAGAATAATAGTCACACACACACACACCCTACTGTCTGCAGCATGAGGGTATTGCATGGGATACCTAATTATAGTTACAATTTGAAAAAAAGTATACTTTGCTTCTAATAATATTTGTTTCTTATTTCATCATTGGCTGTATAAGCCCCCAGTGAAATCTAATAAAAATGTTTTAATGAACACTAAATGAACACACTGTGCACTAAAGTATTCAGGTTAGCTCCAGAGGGATGAAAAGACATCTGCAGTAGAGGGTACTCTGTCGCAGGGAATCAGATCCAGAGCAGAGAGGAGGGAGTCCATGCAGGGAAAGGAATGATAGTGGGATCAGAATACTGGTTATATCCAGAGAGATTAATCAAATAAGGAATTAAGGACACTGGAAGCTGGGTTTCTGTTGGATAAGGAGTTACAAATATATGGGCAATATGCTGGCGCCAATGTCAAAGAAAATGGTGGGATGGGACTTGAATTCACAACCTTGAGATCACAACCTCAAGTGGTTGTGGCTCAGTGGTTGAGTGTCTGCCATTGGCTCAGGGCCTGATCCTGGGGTGTCAGAATCGAGTCCTGCAGCAGGTTCCCTGCAGGGAGCCTGCTTCTCCCTCTGCCTGTGTCTCTGCCTCTCTCTCTATGTGTCTCTCATGAATAAATAATTAAAATCTTTAAGAAAGAAAAATGGTGGAGTAGGAAAATTGAAGGCCTGTCTCTTCCCATAAACAATGGAAAGAAAACTGGCAAAAACTATCAGAATCACCTTTATCAGAGCTCCAGAAGACAGTCAGAGATTTACAGCAACCAAAGGAATGCTTAATCAAGAGAAGCAGCACTGAAATGTGGTGGAAGAGGTTTGTCGTGTTTTAACTTACACTCACCTGCCCCTCCTTCCATGGTGCAGCATCAGTGTAGAAGGCGACAGCCTGGGTTCCCAGTGAGAAAGACAAAGGGCAGAAAGAATATTTGAGAAAATAAGAGCCCCAAACTTCCCATATTTTTTAAAGATTTTATTTATTTATTCATGAGAATACACAGAGAGGAGAGAGAGAGGCAGAGACACAGGCAGAGGGAGAAGCAGGCTCCATGCAGGAAGCCCGACGTGGGACTCAATCCCCGGTCTCCAGGATCATGCCCTGGGCTGAAGGCGGCGCTAAACAGCTGAGCCACCCGGGCTGCCCCCAAACTTCCCATATTTGATAAAACAGATGAATCTACTTGTCTGGGGAATCTCAATGCATACAAAGGAATTGCAAATACAGAAACAGATAAAACTAGAACAGACCCTGTGATTCTATATTGGTACCGGATGTATTGAAATGTATTCATGGTTTTCAATACATGTGGATAGATATAGAAACAAACATAGCTGTAAATGTGTATGGGACTGTGTGCTTGCACACGTGGGTGACTTTCCCTGCCTCTCTCCACCAAGCAGATGTGTCCATCCGTTTACTGAGGAGTCACCAAGAAAAGAGTAGATGTGCAAGTGATATATTGGAGTGTAACAGCCTCCAGGTGGCCCCCAAAGATTCTCACTTTTTGGCAGTCACATCCTTGAGAAATCCCCTCCTACAATGAATAAAGTTGATCTATTGCTGCAATGACACAGTGTGAATTTAAGATTAGACAATGAAAGACTTGGTGGTGTTTAAAAACAAAATTCAACTGGGTAAATTTTAAAGATTTATCGGCTTTAGTCAATAATTCATGAATTGGGTAGCAACCCATCTAGCAGATAGAAGGAGCTCCAAGGAACTGTACAAAATGGAAGACTTTTATAGGCAGAAGGGCATGGGACAAGAAAGTTAATACTGCAAAAAGTGGATTCATTGTCGCAGTTACTTTCCTTCAGGGAATGGCAAGGGTCTACCAGGCAGATGACCTCACTAGTGCTGACCAGGTGATTCCTGATAGATTGGTTTAAGATTCCATTTCTGGGGCAGGCCAAAACTGTAATTAAGTCTCAGTTGGTGACAGGGGGCTCAGTTTAAGTGACTCTATTTTGGACCTATTGTCTTTTTTTTTTTTTAACAATGGCTTCTGCTTTCTTCTCTCAGAGGACTTGCTATAACGAAAAAATCAGTGGTCATGTCACAAGGACACTCAAGTTGCCCTATGGAATGGTCCTAGTGGTGATGACCTGAGACCTTCCTGCCAACAGTCAAGTGAGCCATCTTGGAAATAGATCCTCCAGGGTCAAGTCAAGCCATCAAATGACTATGCTGTGGATGACATCTTGACAACAACATCATGAGAAATTCCATACCACCTGATCTGCTCTTGAATTGCTGACCTACAAAAAACTGTGAAATAATAAATATTTATTTTGTTTTAAGCTAATATACTTTGGGGGTGATTGCTACACAGTGATGGGTAACTAATAAATGAGAAGGGAGAGAGATCCTTCAGACTGAGATGTATTCTGACATTTGTGGAAGGAGACAAGGAAGAAAGGATTGGAGTAGGAAAAGTCTTAACACAGCACAGTTCCAAGAATGAATTTACTAAGTAGATGGAGAATTCCCAAGTCAAAGTTGCCCATTGACGAATTCCTATGTCTTGCCAGAATGGGCCCACTGAGCCTGCTGTACTTAAGCATTGACTGGGAATAACTCTTGGGAAGTATGGCCCCAGTGCAAACAGGGTGGTAGATCCAGGGGTCAAGAGTTAGGGCTGTCAGTCATTTATGTTCCCCATGGCAGGAGAAATCTGAGTGACACATTTTTATAAGCACCACAGCTTGCTTGGGGTCAGTGACACCCCAACATCAATGAGCACAGCTAGTGTCAAGACCTTGGCTTCTAAACAACATTTTCTTTGAGAGGAACCAGGGCTCCTTAGAGAAATGACTGATCCCACATCTGGGGCAGGGAAAGTATGAGTCTGGAACCCCTTGCTGTGTCAGAGCAAGGCAGGGCTCAAGGAATGATATGAAGGTGTCAAAAGAACATAGGAACCAACAACTTGAAGGGCCTTCTACTGGCCAAGTCAGGGACAATGTGAGCATCAAAATTTTAAATGACAGTAAAAGATTATCACCCATTAAACAAAATAGAAAATTACAAGTAGGAAGACATAAATAAAGGAGTACATCAAAAGTTCGATGAGGAGTGGGATGTTTACATGGTTTCAGTAGGAAAAAGAATATGTTCATAGAGGATATGCCTGGCAGATACTACCTTAAGCAAGGAATCAAAGTGAACATCATTAGTAATGGGATAGATTGAAATCATGTGCCACATGACAGGATACAACGAGATAAAAGCAATATCACTTCAATGATATTCCTGCCAAGGTTGTATAACCTGAATATAATCATAAGTAAACACCAGCAAACCCCAAATTAAGGGACGAGTTACAAGATAACTAACCCATCTTCTTCAAAACTGTCAAGGTCATGAAAGACAAAGAAAGACCGAGGAACTTCTCCAGGCTGGGGGAGAGTAGTCAATGCAGTGTATGATTCTGAACTAGATCCCGTCGCTGGAAAACATGTCACTGAGACAGCCAGCAGAATTGGAGTAGAGTCTGAGGACTGGATGGTAGTCGTACATCAGTGTTAATTGTCTGACAGAATCCTTGTTTGTAGGAAAAAGTATTTGTGGATAATGGGGCCTCAGGTCTGTACTCACTCTCAAATGGTTAAGGACAAAAAGTTCTTTGTACTGTACTTAACTTTTTTTTTTTTTTAACTTTGTGAATGTTCCGAAATAAAAAAGAAATAAACATACTTATGGTATTCGGAAGATAAATGTGTTATAAAGTTTTATTATTTAAATCCACAGGGCCCTTTAACATTTTTCAACTTGATGAATAACTGCCCTTTCTCTTCTTCTCATCCAAGATTACTGCAGTTCATTCACAAGACTGAATGGAATCTTAACATTTAAACACCTAATCGCTTTCTTTCATCTTTGGCACAGATGAGCTGGATTTCCCCACATGTATGAGTCACCTGATAACAAATTTCCCAGCTTAAATAGGTTTAAAACTACACTATTAGTAAAGCAGCATTGTGAATTGTGTCTGAGATTCGAAATTTATAGTAACAGTGTGTTCTTAGCATTCATGTTCTTTCTCAACATACACATTTTTCTTTCATGCTGTAAAAAGTTTTTCTGGTGTTGAAAAGTTTTCATGCAGCTATGCCATATTAAAAGCCTCCCCCCCTCCACTTCTCACTCCCAGAAAATCAGACAGCTTGATGAGTTTTTAGCTTTAATTTGAATTGTAAAACACTGCATTCTTTTAGTTTTCCCACAAAATGAAATAAAAGAAATATGCAATTGCTATTTTGGGTCTAGATAAATAAAACGTGGTTCTAACCCCCCACCCCCACCCCCAACCTTGCTATTTCTGAGAATGAGGATGTAGAGGAACACTACAGTCAGGGAAGGAGGAATTCCTTTTCCTTCACCATTGTCAGAATCTAATCAGTTTGGAGGCATATGAACCAAATTTTTGCCTTGGAGAAAAAGAGGGGAAAAAATCAGTCCTTACCAAAATTTAGTTTATCTGAAAATGTTTAAGCAGATTCCCTAGGCTAGTGGTTTTCAATGGTGGGGAATGAGGGTGGATTTTGCCCCCTCTCCCAGATTCTTGGCAATGTCTAGAGACATACTAGGTTGTCAAAACTAGGAGTGAGAGATGCTACTGGCATCTTGCGGGTAGAGTATATAGGCCAGGGATGTTGTTAAACAGCCTACAATCACAGGATAGTCTCAAAACAAAGAATTGTTAGTGCCAGGAATGAGAAACCCTACCCAAGATGAAAACAGGGAAGAGAGAAGGCTAAGGGAAGAAAACAACAATAACCAAGAAACACAAACACAAAACACAAAAACAAAAACTAATTATCAAGCTGTGACTTATACACAGATTTACAAAACTACAGACTCTTAGGGATTAAATTCCTATTTTGTGGCCTTTTGGGATATTGCCAAGAGGCAAGTTAAGGCCATTTTGAGTTTTCCCAGGACTATATTTTTATCAATTCATTTGCCAAGTATTTCTCGAGCACCTAGTATGTGCCAGACACTAAGGACACAAAGATGGATGACTGTCTCTCTTTTCTGGAGAACCTAAGAATTTTTAGTGGTGAAAACATCCTGAAGTGAAAAATGTATAATACAAAGGGCAAGAGCTAAAAGGGCAAGTAAACAATTTATCATGAACCTTCTCTATGCCAAACACTTCTGTTTATCCTGAGTAATTCTTATATGAGCCTTCTCTGGTGAGTGCTATTCCTATTTCACAAAAGAAGAAACTGTGAGATTAACAACAAGACCTAATGAGTATATGCCAGGCACTCTTCTCAGTGTTTCTAATATAACTCATTTTATCTTATGGGTACTAATCTCCTTACCCCCTTTTGACATATGTGATACTTAGGGACCAAGAGCTTCCTCCAAGTTTCCACAGCCAGGCTGTCTGGTTCCAGAATCTATGCTCTTCACAATCCACTCCAGTGCTTTTCTTATGCCTTGCCCAAGAACTAAATGGCCCATCTGGGCATAAAAGCCAGAGTGTGACTGAAAACCCAATGTTCTTATCTGAGACACAGCATTACACACCCTCCATTCTAGAAAAGCGCCCAAGGTGCTTTGGGCTCACTGATGCCTGGTTTTTGCCTGGGGAAGCCCAAGTAGATGCTAACTTCACATTGGAAGTAGTATCTGAGCCCCTCCTGGAAGCCTAAGGAGGGAACTCAGCAAAAGGAGGGTATAGGTAAGATGAGACCAAGACAAATTTCACCATGGCTAGCAATTTGTTGTGGTTGCAAAGTAGCATATGGAGGAAGGATTAAGATAACCTGGAGAGGTAAGCCGGGGCCTGATCAACAAGGGTGAGTCCCGTAGGCAAAAGAGAATTATTAAAAGGCCATTGACAAAGCATGATCTAATTTGATATCAACCCTTAGAATGGCGTTTTCTGATCTAGAACAAATTGCTTCCATTCCTTTCTATTCCTGCACCCTTAATCCCATTTTGCTCAGTTTGGATGTTTCTGGTATGGGGGAAGAGAAGAATCTGGACTGTCTTTCCCTTGGCACTTCTCCGCAGCCACCCTCAACCCCACTGAAGCCAGCTGACATACAGCAGTTTTAATGATGACAGTGCTGGTAAAAAGCAAACAGCAATGTGATGCAATTACAACCCAAATTACACTCTCTAGATTGATGTGGTTGGATATATTCTGAGTTTGATAGGACTCCTATTAGTAATACTCATACAGTGCTTTATAGTTTACAAAGCTTTTTCATATGCACACTGTTGTTTGATCATCAAAACAAAGCCAGGAGGTAGGTATTATCCCATTTCACAGATGTGGAAGCTGAAGCTTACAGAATGTGTGAGTAAGTGGAAACAATGAACACAGAACTCCAGACTTCAAGTCTTACCCTCCCTCCTTGCCTTTCCTTCCTCCCTCTTTAACAACACTTTTTTATAGGACAGCAAAAGCCAGGAGGCTTGACTTTGCCTTCCCTTCTCTTGTGCAGAGTCAGCCCACTGGGCTTCTATTCTTGTTAATGGAGCCATGGAAGATTTTCCCAAATATATCCTGGCACCTCAGTGACATCCTGATGGATCAAGCATGTACTTCTTTTCAAAGTACATTTGACCTTCTGCACCCTGGCTTGCATCTGAGTGTGACCAAGCATCCTGGTTTGTCTAGAATTGAGGGACAGGGGACTTTCAGCACTAAAACTGGGATCACTCTGGGTAAAGCCAGACAAATGGTCACCCTATAATTCCCTCTCCAGCTCCTAATGTGCGTCTCTCCAATGCTGTCTTCTGAGAATCTCTAGTCCCAGTATTCGCTGTCCTGTTAGAAACCCCCATCTTTGCTTATGCTATTCCTTTCACCAGAAACATATAGCTCCCTCTTTTTCTCTCAGCTACTTCATATTTTTTCTTCAAGACTGTGTTCTGAAGAGCAGATACTAATTTCTCCAGGAGACTTCCCCTGATCTAAATATCCTTTCCTCGTGCTTCCACATCACCACATACAGACCTTTGTCATAGCATTGAACTTCACTCTATTTAAATCTTTGGTTTGGGGGCATCTGGGTGGCTCAGTAGTTGAGCATCTGTCTTCAGCTCAGGGCATGATCCTGGGGTCCTGGGATCAAGTCCCGCATCAGGCTCCCTGCAGGGAGCTGCATCTCCCTCTGCCTGTGTCTCTGCCTCTGTGTGTGTGTCTTTCATGAATAAATAAATAAATAAAATCTTTAAAAATCAATCAATATTTGGTTTGTTTTTGTTTTTGAATGTCTCTTGCAGAAAATGTTATACTCCCTTGTAAAGTATCTTTTTCATCCCAGTCCTTAGGACCCTTCTTGGCATATAGTAGGCAGATAATAAAGGTCTGTGAGCTAATCCAATGGTGCTAGAACTCTGTAAGAATTTTTCTTAGTTTCCTTCCACAGGCTTCTTGCTAAATAAAAGAGGTCTCCCCCTTAGGATATCAAGGTGGGGAGAAGGCTCAAGAGGTATGCAGACATGAGGGTAGAGAAGGCTTGGCCTTCCATGCTAAGGAGTATAGACTTACATATTTTGAACTTTCATTAACAGATCTTTGTCTGTGAGCTCAAGAAGAGCCTGGGCAGGAAAGAAAGAAATACAGGTAGCCAGCCTCGCCAGAATAGAAACAAACGTGCTACACCAAGGACTTCCTAGTCTGCCTGTAGCTCTATACCCCTTCCTCAGGACCAGAAGCGCCTCAGCGTGTGAGTCTACCTGAGCCCACAGGTGCACTTGGCTGCAATGAGCGATGAAGAGCAAAGTGGGAAACATTTCCTGACAGAAAAAACCTCAAAGAGTTTAACTGCAGAGGCACATATACAGATAGGTATTGTATAAACAATTCCCTGGCACGGTAGCTCTAGTTTTCCAACTTGAGCATACATCAGAATCAACTGCCAGGCTTGTTAACATGCAGGCTACTGAGCCCCATCCCCCAGAGATTCTGACTCAGTTGGTCTGAGGTGTGGCCTGAAGATTTGCATCTCTGACAAGTTCCCAGTTGGTGTTGTTGGTCTGGGGACAAGATTTTGAGGACTACCACCCTAGCACTCACCCCACATGTGTCCTCAACAGATAATCCTGACTGTGATGTCAATGAGGTAAGCACGGTCACCCAAGGTCCGAGATTTACGATGACATAAACACCCTCCCTTGATAGGGCTGTTCCTTAATATCACTTTATATCTCTCCTTTTCTTGAAAACTCTTACAATTGTTTATATTGACCAATTTCATTTCTTCACCATTCATGCCTTCTGTTAATGCCCTGTAATCTTTCTTCCACTCCGCCCACTTGACTGTTCTTAAAGATTATTTGTAACTTTATGACCGCTGAGTATATGTTAGAGAGAGATAGGTAGCTATATTTAGGGTGACTGTGAAAGAGGTTGGGACTGACTTTTTTTCTTTTTATTTAGATAGACTCCTAAAAAACATTTCTCTTCCTGTTTTCACCTAGAGAAACCTAATTTCTCCTTGTTTTTTTTTTCCCCTGGTGGAGTTAAAAATAGCATAGATCTATTTATTGTGTGCCAATTTCCCTTAGGATGTCTGCAGATGTTAACAGATACTTCAAAGTCAATAAAGAAACCTCAGATTTTCACATTGGAGGGGGTGGAGAATAGAAGGCCCTTGATCCCTGTTAACTAACTTGGTTGGGTATCTTCATCCTTGTTTTCACTGCTAAGAAATTTTGTCATAATAAGAATACAAATTCTTTTTAAGATTTATTTATTTATTGTTTTAGTAATCCCTACTCCCAATGTGGGGCTCCAATTCATGACCCCAAAATCAAGAGTTCCATGTTCTTTCAGCTGAGCCAGCCAGGACCCCCGAGACACAAATATTTTAATTTTTTTGAAGATTTTTATTTATTTATTCATTAGAGACACAGAGAGGCAGAGACATAAGCAGAGGGAGAAGCAGTCTCCCTGCAGAGAGCCCAGTGCAGGACTTGATCCCAGGACCCCAGGATCACAACCTGAGCCAAAGGCAGACCCTCAATCCCTGAGCCACCCGGGTATCCCACAAGTATTTTAATTTTAATGGTAGTTTTAGATTTATAATAAATTCACAGGCATTAGTTCATTTAACACCAAAACATATATTTCTCAGAACTCAGACACACAGTTTAGACACACAGTCCTATTTAATAGGACACATTTGATCTAAGAACAAATTAAACTGGCATGAAAAAGGAAAATTGCATCTATTTATAAGTGCAGAGAGGATTTCATGTCATCAGATTGCATGTTGATTAGTGATATTAGGGCAGTAGATTCATTTATTGATTCATTAAAAATATTAACTGAGTACCTCTCATACATGGCACCTAAATGAATTAAAAAAAAAAAAACAGAGCTCAAAGTCGGTTACATTCAAAGGAAGTGTAATTACAGTTGAAGACATTAGACATATACATAGGAGAAACTAATTAATAGCAGAAAATAGGCACACAAGAGATTTTTGAGAGGCAGAGAACCTACTGCATGGTGAGGACAATAAGTATAGGAGCTTATAGTCATTAACTCCCTCAGTAGCTTAGTTTCATGAAGCAAAGTGAGATTCCCTCACAAGAGGCTTGAATAGGGGGAGGAGAAGTGGATGGGCTCAGATAATCACAGTATGAGAAAAGGGGAAAATAGAATGGAGAGGAATATTCTATTCAAGGAAAGCCTAAGAGCACACATATGTTCAGAGGCCAGTAACTAGGCCAATCTGACTGGAGCAGAGATTTCAGGTGGTGGAAGCCAAGGAAGTCATATTTTCGTAGCATCAGAAAATATCTAAGATATCATCAATGAGTCCCCTGGAAGAAATAGAGACTGGAACTGGTTTAATTCAGTTTAATTGATCAGCATCTACTAAAGTTGAAAATGTACATATCATCATATGTACTCGTCAGCATCTTGTAAGACAGAATGTTCTCTGGCCCTGGGTTATTGAGGAAATTTAATAAAAGGACTATTTTATAAAAGATTTTATTTATTTACTTGAGAGAGAGCACATGTGCTAGAGAGCATGACCAGGGACAGAAGGAGAGGAAGAAGCAGATTTCCCACTGAATGGGGAGTCCAATGTGGGGCTTGATTCCAGGACCCTGAGATTATGACTTGAGCCGAAGGCAGACACTTGACCAACTGAGCCACTCAGGTGCCCAATAAAAGGACTATTTACAAAAACACAGGAAGGTAATGGAAACTTAAAAAAGAAAAAGAAGGTAGCAATATCAAGGAAGCTTGGGGAACTTTCTTGCTATCCCAAGGTCTGAAGGAGCAAAGAGAGAAAATTGTCACCAGATTCCCAGAACTCAAGGGTCAACAGTCTCAGGGAACCTTAGGGAGCCTTAGGAAGAGGAATGCACCCAACCAACAGAGACCTAGTAGGACGGGGATCAGGCGAATAAATGCCCTGATCTCAACCTCCCTCCCTCTGGCTCACCCACTCCCCTGCTTTCCTACTGGCACCTCCCACTGCCAAATCCAACAAGAAGGTAGAGGGAAAGGGTATTCATTGATGTAGTCCATAAAGGTCAGCTTCCTATGGCGCAGAGCAGAGTGGAGGAGAGCATGGATCTGAGGGGCAAATGGAAAACATCCCCCGTACCACAATTCTATTTCCAGGTTCACAATCTATAGAAACTCCACGTGTGTGAAAGGACATGCAAAAATATCGTCTTGTAGCATTGATCATTGTAGCCACAAATTGCAGGGAAATGTTCATCGGTAAAGAGCTAGATAATATTTCAAGTATATTCGTTTGTTAGAATATAGTGCAACCATTAAAATGAGTGAACTGGGTAGATATAAGTGTGTGTGTGTGTCTGTATGCTGTAGAGATACAGGCAGCTTGACAGATCACACAGTAATCTGTATAAAAATATTTTAAAACAAACAACAAATATTTAAAGCAAAAGGCAATTGTTGTCTGCTGCTTATACCCACACATATGGAGTGGAAGTATAACAACATGAGTAGAAGAGTATGTGAAGTCGGAGAGACAGAATTATGGTAGCAGTTTTTTCTGGTAAAGGAGGAAAAACGAGTGACACTGGGGAAGATGGAAAAGAGAACTTCGCCTATATTCTGCTTGTTAGAAAGATCTGAAGCTAATAGGACCAGTCTAGTGATAACTGTTCAGAAGGAAAAGAAAAGGCAGAAGAAGGAGATAGCATGGTGGATAATATTTGCAACGTAGATAGAATGGTTACAGAAGGCCCTTGTGGGTAGGTGACGTTAGAGTGGGTACCCAAATGCAAGGAGAGAAAAGCAAGCGAGTGCCGGGGCACCACTCCTGCAGGCTGCGGAGCAGCAGGTTCAAGTCTGAGGGGACAGCATGTCTGACCTGTTCCAACATGAGGCTAGTAACTGTGGAGGACTGTAAGCAAAGGGGAGGGTGATAGGAAAGAGCTCAGAGCATCAGGCTGGAGACAAGTCCAATAGGCCTCATAATGAAGATGGTAAGAAGAGATGAGGAATGAAGAGAAAAATAAAGAGGGGGGGAGTATTTAAGAAAGGGGAGAAGCCAAGGGTCAGTTGAGTGGCCAACATCCCCTCAGGGGAATGTAATTGGAGCTGCCCCCTCATAGAGCAGCCAAAGTGCCTCATGAAGCACTTCACACACACATATATATTACAATTATATAAGTATTATTATATTATAATATATTAATATATTAATATGATATATAAGTATATTACAATTATATATAAATATATATTAAATTTTAATGTAGTGAGGTGAAATTCACAACGCATTCATTCACAATGCATTCATAATGCATGTGTAGCCATTTTAAGGGAATAATTCGGTGGCATTTAGTACATTCACAAGGTTGTGCAACCACAATCTCTATCTAGTTGCAAAATATTTCTATCACGCTGTACCCATTAAGAAGTTTCTCCCCATGGCTTCCTCCCCCAGGCCCTAGCAACCACCAATCCACACATTGTCTCTGTAGATTTACCTATTCTAGTCATTTCATAGAAATAGAATTATACAATATAAGCTTTTCCATTTGGCTTTTTTCATGTAGAATGATGTTTTCAGGTTCACCAATGTTGTAGCATACATCAGCACTTCATTTCTCTTCCCGCTCAATCATATCTCATTTATACATATTTTGCTGTCATGATTTTTATAACTTTTAGTGGTAGTAAAATATGCAGGACATAAAATTTGCCATCTTAGCTATTAAGTGAACGATTCAGTGGCATTAAGTACATTTACATTGTTATGCAGCTGACATCACCGTGCATCCCAAAACGTTTTCTTCTTCTCAGACTGAAAGATAATTCTCATTTCCTCCCTCCCCCACCCCCGTTCCCAGTAACTCCCATTCTACTTCTTATTTCTGTGAATTTGACTGCTCTAAGCTCCTCATATAGTGGGATCACACAGTATCTGTCTTTTTTGTAACTGACTTTCTTTCACTTACTGTAATGTCCCCAAGGCTCATTCATGTGGCAACATGTGTCAGAATTTCCTCCCTTTTTCCTCCCTTTGTCAAAAAATTTTTAAAAATTTATTTTAAGTAGGCTTCACGCCCAGCATGGACCCCAAGGCAGGGCTTGAACTCACAACCCTGACATCAAGACCTGAGCTCAGATCAAGAGTCAGACGCTTAACTGACTGAGCCACCCAGGTGGCCCAGAATTTCCTCCCTTTTTAAGGCTGAATAATATTCCATTCTAAATGTATACACCACATTTTGTTAACCCGTTCAGCTGTTGGTGGGCGCTTGGGTTTTTTTCCCTTTTTGGTTATTGTGAATAATGTTGCTATGAACATAGGTTTATGAATATCTGTCTAAGCTCCTGCTTTCAATTCATTTGTGGATTGTATTACAGTCCTCCAGAGAAACAATGGAGAGATAGATAGATAGATAGATAGATAGATAGATAGATAGATAGATAGACATATATATGTAATTACATATATATGGGAATTACATATATGTGTATATAATGGAAATTATATATATAATGGGAATTATATATATTATATATTATATATTCCTCATATATATTATGAGGAATTTACTCATGTGATTATGGAAACTGAGAAGTCCCATGATGTGCCATCTGCAAGCTAGGGACCAGGGAAACTCATAGTGTACTTCTAATCCAAGTCTGACAGCCTGAGAATCAAGAGCAGTGATGATGTAGGTCCCATTCGGAGAGCAAAAGTCTGGTATCTCCACTCATCTCCACTCAACCATCAGGCAGAGAGACAGAATTTTTCTTCCTCCACATTTTGTTCTATTTCAGGTCCTCAACAAATTGGTTAGACACCATTCACATTGGGAAGGGTCATCTGCATTATTCAGCCCACCTCTTCAAATGCTAATCTCTTCTAGAAACACCCTACAGGCACCCAGAAATAATATTGAACTGGACATCTGGGCAGCCTGTGACCCAGTCAAGTTGACACATCACAGGTGTATACCCAAAGGTGGACCTTCACAAGTAGATACTCAGAAGTGGAATTATTAAATCATATGGTAACTCTATTTTAAAATTTTTGAGGAACCACTACTCTGTTTTCCATAATTCCTATACCATATTACATTTTTTACCAACAATGTTGTAGTCATGGTATTTTAATGTTTTCCAATTCAGTGTGTAGGGAGGACTGGGCAGTTCTGGAGCAGATAATCACCTGCACATTGCTTGATGGATCTCTCTCATTGGTGCAAGAATGCAAGGCCAGGTAGACCCAAGAAAGGCAGTTACTCATTATGAGTAACTGGGGGATTGGGGTCAGGCATGTATACAGAGGTAGTGCTAGAAAAGTTTTGAAATCAGGGACCAATGGACCAGTTGAAGGCTTAGACTAGATGATGCCTCTTGGAAAAGGAGAGAGGATGGCTAGACTCAAAAAGCTACATAATTAGGATCCCTGGGTGGCGCAGCGGTTTGGCCCCTGCCTTTGACCCAGGGCGCGATCCTGGAGACCAGGGATCGAATCCCATATCGGGCTCCCGGTGCATGGAGCCTGCTTCTCCCTCTGCCTGTGTCTCTGCCTCTCTCTCTCTCTCTCTCTCTCATAAATAAATAAATTTTTTTAAAAGCTACATAATTAGTATTGGCAAGGATATGAAGACATCAGAACCCTTACTTAATACTGCTGATCAGAATATAAAATGTTGCACCTACTTTGGAAAGCAGTCTGGCAGTCCTAAAATATTTATGTGTAGAGTTACCATATGACCCAGCAATTCTGCTCTTAGGTATATACCCAAGAGAAATGAAAATATATGTCCACTTAAAAACATGTATACAAATGGTTAGGGTAGCATTACTCACAATAGACAAAAGGTAGAAACAAACCAAGTGTTATTCAACTGGCAAATAGATAAATAAAATGTAGTGTGTCCCTAATTGAAATATTACTTGGCCATAAAAAAGAATGAAGTATTGATACGTGCTATGACATAAATGAACCTTGAAAACAATATGCTAAGTGAGAGAAATCAATGAAAATGTCACATATTATATGATTCCATTCTTATGAAATGTCCAGAACAGGGAGATCTATAGAGTTAGAACATAAATTAATGGTTGCTTAAGGTCCAGGGTGATGGGT
The DNA here is from genome assembly GCF_011100685.1 of Canis lupus familiaris. Lineage (NCBI taxonomy): Eukaryota > Metazoa > Chordata > Mammalia > Carnivora > Canidae > Canis > Canis lupus. The sequence continues at coordinate 12,196,464 of NC_049248.1, forward strand.
ATATATAGAGGTGAAGGCCAAGCGGTGTGGGCTTTCACTTTTGATGTTTTAAAACTGACTATAATGGGATCCCTGGGTGGCTCAGCGGTTTAGCGCCTGCCTTTGGCCCAGGGCGCGATCCTGGAGACCCGAGATCGAATCCCACATCGGGCTCCTGGTGCATGGAGCCTGCTTCTCCCTCTGCCTATGTCTCTGCCTCTCTCTCTCTCTCTCTCTCTGTGACTATCATAAATAAATTTAAAAAATTTTTTAAAAAACTGACTATAACAAATAAATAAATAAATAAATCTGACTATAGTGATGGTTGTACATATCTGTGAATATACTAAAAACCATAGAATTGTACACTGTAATTGGGTATAATTGTAATTGTAAATGAGAGAACTGTGTGGTATGTGAATGATGTAAAAAGTTGTTAGGGATCCCTGGGTGGCGCAGCGGTTTAGCGCCTGCCTTTGGCCCAGGGCGCGATCCTGGAGACCCGGCATCAAATCCCACGTCGGGCTCCCGGTGCATGGAGCCTGCTTCTCCCTCTGCCTGTGTCTCTGCCTCTCTCTCTCTCTCTCTCTCTGACTATCATAAATAAATAAAAATTAAAAAAAAAAAGGGGGCGCCTCAGTAGCTCAGTCAGTTGAGTGCTGCCTTCGCCTCAGGTCATGATCTCAGGGTTCTGGGATTGAGCCCCATGTCAGGCTCCTCTCTCAGAAGAGAGCCTGCTTCTACCCCTCCCTCGGTCTACCACACTCCCTGCATGTGCTCCCTCTCTCTCTGTCAAATAAAAATAGATAAAATCTTTTTTAAAAAAGTTTTATAAAGGTCATTAGAAAATAGAGCTTTGACTTTATGAGGTACTAGTTATAGAGGCTATAAAGAGAATGTCAAGTATCACTTCATTATGATAGAGCGAATGTGATGGTGATTTCCACTGGTGGAAGTAGGACAGTGTGGAAACTGGAAGAATAAAAATGCAGCTTGGAGGCTAAAAAAGTTAAGAAAAAAAAATATCAGGGCATTTTAAGTTATTTTAGGTCAATTTGAATTTCACTAGCTTCTTTCCCAGAAGCTGTCAGAAAATGTGTTTTTCACATGTTTTCATATCTCATGGGCTTATATTAAGTCATGATTCCAGCTCGAACCCTGACTCAATCTAGGTGTAAGAGAGAGATGACTTACCACTCAGTTTCCACACTGCCCTTTCTCCTTTTAGCAGAAGAATCAACACTCTCCACTCTTAGCGGAGAATGTGGCCAGTACCCAGTTTCTCTTTTGGGGGGACATTATCGTGTGTCTAAGTTCAAGTCAATGGGATGTAAGGGATATTGATGTGTGCAACTTCTAGATCATCCCCTTAAAGACCTTTTTTGGTCTGCTTGCAGTGGACTCTCTCTTGGCTCTTTCTACAGACTGGAACGATGGTGTGGAGCTGATCAGTCTCAATCACCAAGGAGAATGGAACCTTAGGAGAGCAGGCATAGTAAGACGAAAGGAATCTGTGTTACTTTCGTCTTACTGTGGGCACAGAATTACCTAGTTAGCCCCAGATCTCTGACCACTGACTTCCTAAGAGTTGAAGTGAATTTCCATCTTATTTAAAGCACTATTTTGGGGTATCTTTGTTACCATAGCTTGGCCTCTACCCAAATGAATACATTAGGGGAGGGGGATGAGCTGATTGGCTTCATCAATACAGCCCCACATCATCCAGCATGGGGGTTGGGGGATCAGCATCCCCTGAAGCACATGGTTTTATAGTAAAAGGTGGGTGAACATCTGAATGGAAAAGATCAAGGTGCTGGGCTGCCTGGGTGGCTCAGTTAGTTAAGTGTGACTCTCGATTTCGGCTTGGGTCCTGATCTCTGGATGGTGGGATCAAGCCCAGCATGGGATTCTGTGCTGGGCATGGAGCCTACCCGGGATATTCTCTCTCTCTGTCTCTCTGTCTCTGTCTCTCTCTCCCCTTGTCCCTCTCCCTTCCCACTTGTGTGTGTGTGTGCTCAGGGTCTCACGAAAAAAAGAAAAAAGAAAAAAAGAAAAAAATCAAGGTGCTTTTCCAAAGAAGAAGGGATAGATATCCAGCAACCCAAAGCAAAAGGTGTCCACTTACAGCCTAGAACAGAGTTTCTCCACTTTCGAACTGTTGTCATTTTGGATTGGTTAATTCTTTTTGGGGGTGAGGGGTGTACTGTCCTGTACATTATGTTAGTAGCATCTCTGGCTTCTACTCACTGTATACCACCACCACCACCCCATGCCCTCTACTCACCTCATGAAATTAAAAATGTCTCTAGACATTGCCAAACATCCCCTGGAAGCAAAAATCTCCCCTGGTTGAGAACTGTTATTCTAGAAAGAGCCTTGAGGCTGCCTTTTCTGCCTCTTATCTCTAGCCTTTTCCTCATACAGCTGGTAGATTTACTTCTGTAACAAAAACATACCATTTTTGGAAATAATCACTTTACTCTGTGTGCTCATAGGGTAAAACCTAAACTCTCAAGCAGGCTTACAAAAACCTTTCCAAAAAACTACCTTGCTAGTCTCATGCATAACCCTATTCCCGATACCAATTGCACTAGTGACTCTGAATTTCTCACTACTCTCAAAGTTGCCATGCTTTTTTTCCTCACATGCATTTGTACATACTATTCTTTCTGCCTAGAATATCACTGTCTACCTGCTGTTAGGGAAACTCCCATGTGTCTACTCTTCAAGACCAAACTTGAACATGACGTCCCTTATCTTAAAAAAAATAAAAGTCTAAATATCTTAAGAAAATTTGGTTTTCTATGCTGCTCTGTTCATACTTCTAGGGTCGTTCGTGGCACAACTTCTTATAATTGTGGATAGTCTTTGAATCACCAGTTCCTAACACAATGCCTGACACAGAGAAGTTACTCAGTCACTGCAGGTTATTTGGATGAGGAAAATTGTCACAGTACTGCCTTCAAATCTCACTAATAAAAATTGTAGATTGGCCAGAGATCATTGGCTTTTATTAACTCAGACTGCATTTATAACAGGAGAGACCTCACTGAACCAGAAAGCAGGTGGACAGCTAACTAACCTCAGACAGGGAATTAAATACTTTTGGCACTGTGCCTTGGTAGCCCATGGATCAGTGAGCATGAAGTGTTTAAGCAGTAATTTCCAGCTGCTGCTTCCAGGGAGATATTGAATGATGTTCCACACAAAGTATGGTGTTCTAGTTTGTTACACAGGAACCTCTGTGAGGGTAAACTGTGCATGATGTACATAGGAAGCATGGGCTCAGTCTCTTCAAACAAACCCATTTGCATGTTAACTTTATAAAGTCTTAATTTAAGGAAATAAAAATATATGTTTTGTATATATAGATATATCTAGCTCCAGAACCACATGAAGCCTATGTAAGTATCTACATCAAAATTCTGGTGTCCAGATAGCATAAAAATGAGAAGAGTATGATGTCTTTTTTTTTTTCCAAAGATTTTATTTATTTATTCATGAGAAACACAGAGCGAGAGAGAGGCTGAGACATAGACAGAGGGAGAAGCAGGCTCCATGCAGGGAGCCCAGTGTGGGACTCGAACCCAGGATTCTGAGATCATGCTCTGAGCCAAAGGCAGACACTCAACCACTGAACCACCCAGGTGTCCCAAGTATGATGTCTTTTTACAGAATTACAAGGCTCCATTTAATCTTGTTGGGCCTCATGTCTCCCTTCACTTTAGGATATCAGAATATGTCCACTATACTCTAGAAACAGCCTCCAAACTTCCTTTCTTCTTCTCATTACTACTCTCCTTCTCACAAGACTAGCTGAATAATCTTTCTGTTAACACAAATATGCCATGTTGGGAACTGTAGAGTCTGTTAAAGAGAACACAAACCTGTAGTTGGATCTGAGAGTAATAAGTATATCACAAATGATCTACCATCCTCTGGTGGGATTTTTATTTTCATTCTTTTTTAAAAGGTTTATTTATTTATTTCTAAAGATTTATATATTTATGTGAGAGAGAGAGAGCAAGCAGGGGATGGGCAGAAGGTGAAGGAGAGAGAGAATCCTGAAGCAGACTTCCCACTGAGCATGGAGCCTGATACAGGGCTCGATTCTAGGACCATGAGATCATGACCCGAGCCAAAACCCAAGAGCTGGCCACCTAACTGACTGTGCCATCCAGGCACCTCGTTACTTATTTAAGAGAGAGCAAGAGTGCACACAACCTCTCGAAAATGGAGAGAGGGGCAGAGGGAGAGAATCCCCAAGCTGACTCCTTGCTGAGCGTGGAGCTTGATGCAGCACTCCATCCCATGACCCATGAGATCACAACCCAAGCTGAAACCAAGAGTCAAACACTCAACCGACTGAGCCACCCAGGCACCCCCTGGGTTTTTTAAACTCTAAAAACCTTAATTCTATATAAACTTCACTGCACAAATATCCACTTTATAATATGATAAGCCAGATGGAAATTCAAGAGGGAGAAAGATGAAGAAAGGGACACAGGGAAAGAGAGTCCCTTGAGTTAGTGAGAGACAGGAGCTCTCTGGGTCTACTGTCATGGCTTGCTTACCTGAATCCTGTGGATCTCAACACTGTCTGCACACTAGGACTACTAAACTACTGAGGCCTGGCCCCAGTTGGATCCGAATTGCGGGGGATGGTTGGTATAACCAGTGCTTAAACATCCAATCACATATCTGGAGTCTTCCATGTGAGGGAAGCAAAGTGCTGTGAAAGTTCCACCATGACTTTATGGAGCCAGAGAGGAATGGTTCCCCCACTTTGCCCCTTCCTATCTCTGGCACCCAAAAAGATAAGATAGTGTTACCAAAAGAAGCAGGAGGGATGGGGATCCCTGGATAGCTCAGCGGTTTAGTACCTGTCTTCGGCCCAGGGTGTGATCCTGGAGCCCCAGGAATGAGTCCCACATTGGGCTCCCTGCGTGGAGCCTGCTTCTCCCTCTGCCTGTGTCTCTGTCTCTCTCTGTGTGTGTCTCTCATGAATAAATAAATAAGATCTTTTAAAAAAAAGAAGCAAGAGGGGTGCTGGGCAGGGGAAAAAAATGAAAAATAATTACTATAGTTGGTCTAATTATGCCTAGCACTTAAAGTTCATACACTGGGACTGATTAGCAATTACCAGGTGTGCCTATTTCTTATTTTAGTTCAATATCTGGGCAGAGTTGAGCTGGAACCTATAGGTAAGCAAGGCTAAGAACACAGGATCCAGCACAGGTAGCAGCAAAAGATATGGGCATATTTTCATAGCTTTGAGTGAAAGGCATAAAAATCAGGAGGGAAATTCCCTTTCTCTTTCCTATTATGGTTGATGTAATGTTGGAAATTTGAGGGTAAACATTTAGAATCTCTCCCCCCAAAATAGATTCAATGTGTTATATATACATATATGTATGTTATACATAGCCAATTGGATTAAGATACAATTCATATCTATATGTGTGATTCTGTTTCTTTTTTTTTTTTAAGATTTTATTTATTTATTCATGAGAGAGAGAGAGAGGCAGAGACATAGGCAGAGGGAGAAGCAGGCTCCATGAAGGGAGCCCGATGTGGGACTCGATCCCCGGTCTCCAGGATCACGCCCTCGGCTGAAGGCGGCGCTAAACCGCTGCGCCACCGGGGCTGCTCTGATTCTGTTTCTTAATCATAAAATGTATAATATTTGTGAACCTTATGATTTAAGGCTTAAGAAAGTGAACTCTGCTTTGAATCCTGCTTATTCCAACAGAGACCAATAAAGCAGTAAAGCCTCATTTTTACAGGCTGCACCTACAGGTGTGGTGCAGAGGAAATGCTGCTGCTCCAGGTGAAAAAGCCTTGCCCAAAGATAAAGTAATTTGCATGTCACTATGAGTTACCCTTGACCTAGGCTCCTACAGATCTAGAGGGACATGTGTCCCAGGTGGACTTTACTGAAGAATTTCTAGACTTAGTCCATTAGGTAAAATGATTCTGAGGAACACGGATTCTTTTTTTTCTTTTTTTTTTTTTTAAGATTTTGTTTGAGAAAGAGAGAGAAAGCACAGGTGTGCAGGAGTGGTGGGGGAGGGGAGGAGCAGAGGGAGAAGGACAGGTAGACTCCCACTGAATGCAAAGCTGGATCTCACAACACTGAGATCTTGACCTGAGCCAAAATCAAGCAATCAATCAATGCTTAACCAACTGAGCCACCCAGGCCCCCCAAGGAACATTGATTCTTAACTACATACATCCAAGTCCCCATTAGATGAGCACTGAAAAAGCACTAACAATGATAATAGTAGTGACTTCAATTTATTTCTACTATGCAGGCTCTGTGTTCAGTGTTTCATCTGCCATGTTTTATTTTATCTCCACCATAACCCTGTGAGGTAGAAATCAGCACAAGGTCCCTTGGCTGAACTGAATATGTCTGAACTAGGTCTTTCAGGTTATGTCTCTGAAACCACAGTTTTCCCATTTATCATCCATGGCCTCTTGAATTGAGGAACTATGTGCTCTGGTTCCTTATTTGTCTCAGATCACTCACAAGTTCCAGTACCTGGAGCTGCTGCTGCATCATCCCATTGCTGAATCTCCCTATTGCCAGTGGCCTCATTGGCCTTCTTCCAATCACTTGCTGCTGCCTGCCCCACCCCAGTTTGGGCTGACCTTCAGATTCTACTATTCTACTATGGTTTATAGAAGTCAAAGTCCATCTGTCTTTTCCCATCAGTCATATCTTTTGGTCTTGGTATTTTCTTCAAGGCTTATGTGCTTTGCCATGCACTCGTGTCCAGACCAGTGGCCTCTGCCCATTCCCACTGGTATGCCTGATTTCTGGTATGTCCTGGACACAGTTTATAAAAGTCATGTTTTATAAAAGAGGTGGCTTTTCAGACTCCAGGCACATGATTGGATATTGAAGCAGGCTATATAAATGTTCATATATATAAGTGCTGTGCCAAATGTTCTTTCTCCAAAAAAATGTAAATTGTGGATCCTTGTCTTTTGGGGGGGCTGAAAGCTTCTGCATTAAAAATATAATTGTATGGGGGGGGGTGCCTGGGTGGCTCAGTCAGTTAAGCATCTGACTCTAGATCTTGGCTCAGGTCTTGATCTCATGGTTGTGAATTCAAGCCCCACATTGGGCTCCACGCTGGGTGTGGAGCCTACTTAAAAAGAAAAAAAAAAAATATATATATATATGTATGTATGGTATTATAAGTGTTTTTAAAGATAACTTAAAAAATTTAAAAAATAAAGATAACTTTTGTGTTTTTCTAATTATAAAAATGATATTTTCTTTTTTTATAGTTAACATGTGAAATACAGATAAATACAAAAAACCAAAATCACCAAAAGTCTAATAACCCAAAAATGGATAATCACTGTGAGTGTTTTGGTGTATTTGGCAAATTTTCTTTATGCCTTTACACATGCAAAAACACACATATATACAAAATGGGGATTATAGCTAATGTGGTCTCATATTTCATTTACTATTATCCTGCTAGCATTTCCCTGTATCATTAAAATTCTTTCTTTCCCAGCTTTATTGGAGTATAATTGTCAAAGTTATAATATATTTAAAAATATACATGATAATTTGTTATACATACAATTTGAAATCAAATAAAATTAACACATCTATCACCTCATAGTTATCTTTTTTGTATGTAAGAATGCTTAAGATCTACTGTCTCAGCAAATTTCAAGTATACAATATTATTAACTATTGTCACTGTTCTATGCATTGATTTTCAGAACTTATTCATTTTGCACTTGAAAGTTTGTACGCTTTGACCAACATCTCCCCACTTTCTCCTCCCCCAGCTCCTGGCAACCACTGTTCTACTCTGTTTCTACAAGTTTGACTTTTTCTTTTCTTTCTTTTCCTTCTCTTTCCCTTCCTTTTCTTTTCCTCTCTCTTTTTCCTGCCATTCATTTAGGTTGTACATATATGTGATGTTATGGAGTATTTGTCTTTCTCTTTGGGGTTTATTCCACTTAGCATAATGCCCTCTATGTTCATCCAGGTTTTTGCAAATTGCGGAATTTCCTTCTTTTATTTTTTTTTAAATTTTTTTAAATTTTTTTTAATTTCCTTCTTTTAAAGGCTGAATAATATTCATTGTATATGTAGATATATACCACCTTTTCTTTTCCATTGGTCTGTCAATGGACACTTAGGTTATTTCCATATCTTAGCTACTGTGAATAATGCTGCAATGAAAATGAGGTGCATGTATCTCTTCAAGATAGTGATTTCATTTTCCTTGGAAATATACCCAGATGGGATCTCTGGGTGGCTCAGCAGTTTAGCGCCTGCCTTCGGCCCGGGTTGTGATCCTGGAGTCCAGGATCGAGTCCCACGTCGAGCTCCCTGTGTGGAGCCTGCTTCTCCCTCTGCCTGTGTCTCTGCCTCTCTCTCTCTCTCATGAATAAATAAATAAAATTAAAGAAAAAAAAAGGAATATACCCAGAAGTGGGATTGCTGGATCAAATGGTAGTTCTATTTTTTAATTTTGGGGGGAAACTCCAAACTGGTTTCCAAAGTGGCTGTACCAGTTTGCATTCCCACCAGCAGTGTATAGACATTGCCTTTTCTCGTCTTTGCCTTCATTTGTTACTTCTTGTCTTTTGGATACTAGTCATCCTGACTAGATAAGGTGATATTTCATTGTGGTTTTGATACGAATTTCTCTAATGATTAGTGATGATGAGCAACTTTTCATGTATCCTTTAGCCATTTGTATGCCTTCTTTGGAAAAATGTCTATTCAGATCCTTGTCCCATTACTTAATCTGGTGATTTGGGTTTGGTCTTGTTTTGTTTTTATTTTTTATTGAGTTGTAAGAGTTCTCATATATTTTTTATATTAACCCCTTATCATATATGTGATTTACAAACCTTTTCCATTCCATAGGCTACCTTTCCATTTTGTTGATGGTTTCCTTTGCTGTGCAGAACCTTTTTAGTTTGATGCAGTCCTATTTGTTTATTTTTGCTTTTGTTGCCTGTGCTTTGGGTGTCATGTCCAAAAACTCATCGCCAAGATCAATGTCAAGGAATTTTCCCCTATGTTTTCTTCTAGAAATTTTATGGTTTGGGGGTCTTAGATTTATGTCTTTAATCTATTTTGAGTTGATTTTTTGTGTATGGTGTCAGATAATCATCCAATTTCATTTTTAGCATATAGGTACAGCATCTTCCCAACATTGAAGACTATGTTTTCCCCATCGGAGTATTCTTTGTTTAAAATTGTTTAAAATTGGTTGTCTGAGAGCACCTGGGTGGCTCAATCAGTTAAGCATCTGCCTTTGGCTGAGGTCATGACCCCAGGGTCCAGGGATTGAGCTCAGCCTTGGTCTCCCTGCTCAGCAGGGAGTCTACTTCTCTCTCTCTCTCTCCCTCTGCCCCTCCCCCCCCACTCATGTTCTCTCTCTTACTTGCTCACTCTCTCAAATAAACAAAATCTTTAAAAATAAAAAATAAAAATAAATAAAATTGTCTGTATTCATTACAATTCTTTGAAAATATGTTCAGTAACTGTATAATATTCTACCTTATAAGTATAGTATGAGTTATGTAACTAATCTTTGTGTTGACTGTATTGATAAATGTGCTGCAGTACACATATGCAGGAATTTTTACGTGTAATTCTATGTTCTAGATTACTGGGACACAAGGCAATATCTAAAGCAGTGACTAACAAATCTTTTAGTCTCAGGACCCGTTTACACTCTTAACTATTATTGAAGACCTAAAGAGATTTTATTTATATTGGGTATAGCTATCAATATTTACTATGTTAGAAGTCAAAGATGAGAAATTTCAACAATATTTAATTAAAATACTTAAAATTTCGGGATCCCTGGGTGGCGCAGCGGTTTGGCACCTGCCTTTGGCCCAGGGCGCGATCCTGGAGACCCGGGATCGAATCCCACGTCGGGCTCCCGGTGCATGGAGCCTGCTTCTCCCTCTGCCTGTGTCTCTGCCTCTCTCTCTCTCTCTCTCTCTCTGTGTGACTATCATAAATAAAAATAAAAATTAAAAAAAATACTTAAAATTTCACTTAAAATAGCAATAAGAAATACATTGTTTTTGGATATAAGGATGAATTAGTGAGTGGTAGAAATCAAGAATGCAGCTTTCCTCTAGGGGCTGAAAGAAATTCCCATGTTTCCTACTGGTCCTGTCACCGTGATGGGAAATAGAGAAGCAGAAGTGTGGGAGCTCTTAATGGAGGTAGGGGTAGAGGAAGAGAAGGAAAGATGGCGAGTCTGAGGGAGTATCAGTCAGTTTCCTTGCAGGACACATAGAAAATGTTTAAGGTTCTAGTCTACTAGGTGAAACTTCAAAGGCATAATCTTCCTTCTCACACTTCTAGAATGCTTCCTAAAATACCTGCTTTGTAGAATTCAAAATACCTACTTCATAGGATCCTTGTACAAACAGTAAGCCATGTATTTTTTAAGACTTTATTTTTAAGTGATCTCGATCCCCAACATGGGGCTCACACCCACAATCCCGAGATCAAGAGTCACATGCTCTGCTGACTGGGCCAGCCAGGTGCCCTGAGCCACTTATTTTTAAAAACCAAATGATCAAATGATGAGATACACAGATAGGAATTCTCAGCCTATTTGTGAGGAAACTTGTAGGTTATGTGACTGGTCTCAGGCTGAGGTAGAGGGATGGACACAAAAGTATCATGACATCTAGAACCCAGTTGTCCTAATTACTAGTCTAGTGGTATGCCCATTGATTCTGGAGAGTGGATACTATTAGCTCAGGAGTGTATCTTCGAAATTCACTGCATCTAAAAGTGATTGAAAGATATAAAAAATACAAGCTACCTCTTAGACTACTAGGCAGGTGCCTAGTTGTATCTGTGTATAGTATTTGGACCCTTCATCCCTTTCATTTTCCACTGAGAGACTGAATATACAAAGAGGCGATGGCCCAATATATGACCTATATGACAGTAGAACTGTTCCCCACAACCTCTGCTGTAATCAACTGTAGAAGCCAAGCAACTTGGCTTCCAACTCAAGATCCCCACCCCCTTTCTAACCAGGAGCAACCTGAGAAAGCCAAATATGCTCCCCAAGCCAATAGCATAAGATGCCCTGCTTCTAGATAGCCCACCTCCACCTTCCACCCATGCCAACAAGCTCCAATCAGTGAAAGCCTTCCCCTCTTCCCACTGTAGGGCTCAGCTGGTCCCCTGCCTGGCTCAAGTCTCTGCCAAATTGAAGTGATGGTGGCTGACTCCCTTCCTATGGCAAGCTCTGAATACATAGCCTTTGTGCTCATTTGGCATGTTTTTATTTATTTCCACATCACTGCCTGAAGAGTGAGGGATGTTACAAAGCCAAGTTATGAAAAAAAAACATTGGTTATTGAACATCTGTAAAGTGCTTTTCAGTCATTTTAGTATGCCTTGTAAACACCTTGTGAAACCCCATTCTAGAGCTGAGAAAATTGAGAAAGAACCGGGAGATTAAGTGATTTGCCCGAGAGCTGGGCTCAGAAACAGAACCCCCCCACCTATGTTTGAGGTCTGTTGTTCATCCACTGAGCTCAGACTGCACTTTGGAATCATTACCATTTTAAAGCATTTTACTCTGGGCTGAGTGAATATTAAGAAGTAGATCACATTTCAGCCTGGCAGACGCTAAAGTATTGTTTTTAGTTTGTTTTTCTAAGTTTTAGTAGACGACATATGGGCTCCATTAACTTTACTATGTAGCACAATTTCGAAGATAGTTTCTCTTCCAAAATATTTTTCACCGTAATTTAACATTTTAAAGTTCAGCAACACACCATCAACCCTTGATACTTTGTTTTTCTCAAAGTCGTGCCCTTTCCTCTCGCCCGCAGTGGGGTGGAGTAGAGGTCATAAATCCAGCCAGGGGTACGTTCTGTTATTGCCACTGCCTGAGGGGTGGGGCAGGATGAGGGTAGCTGGGCCTGTGCTGGACAAAGTCCTCCTAACACAAGGGCTTTCCTTTTTTTTTTTTTTAAGATAAGAAATTTTTTGTTTTTTTTTGTTGCTGCCCACCCCTCCCGCCACCCCCAACCACCACTACCGAGTCTTAAAATTGCTGATGATATTGAGGCGCCTGAGTGACTCAGTAAGTTAAGCGGCTGGCTTTGGCTTGGGTCATGATCCCAAGGTCCTGGGATCAAGGTCATGATCCTGGGGTCCTGGGATCAAGCACACATCTTATCTGGCTCCCTGCTCAGTGAGGAGTCTGCTTCTCCCTTTCCCTCCGCCCCTCCCCCTACTCATGCTCTCTCCCTCTGTCAAATAAGTAAATAAAATCTTTAAAAAGAAAGAAAGAAAGAAAGAAAGAAAGAAAGAAAGAAAGAAAGAAAGAGAAGAAAGAAAGAAAGAAAGAAAGAAAGAAAGAAAGAAAGAAAGAAAGAAAGAAAGAAAAGAAAGAAAGAAAGAAAGAGAAGAAAGAAAGAAAGAAAGAAAGAAAGAAAGAAAGAAAGAAAGAAAGAAAGAAAGAAAGAAAGATTGATTGTTGCTGATGTTGATTGAAGGTGATGTGAAGAAGATTAGGATGTAGAACCTGACTGGAGTATGAGAAGGCCTGCCTGGAAGGCAGGGGCAGGTGGGAAAGGATATCTTTGGAAGCTCCTAGCTCTCTGCAAAAAAATACAGTGCCCCCTCGTTCCTCTCTACCCTGGGGCACTCAAAAAGGCAAGGTGTGGTGGCAGCTCTGGGCCCGTGTGCCACTGGACGTGGCCAGCCCAGCGTGAGCACCTTCGTGATTTCTTAGGGGTCACCGGCCAAGGCTGATCAATTTCGCACCATGTACACTTTCATTAAATGTTAACCTATGACATCGATTTGCTGGCTAATGGAACATCTGCCCTGTCCCTTGGAATCCTCTCCTTCTTCCCTCTCTCCCTCACTTAATAAACATATACACTAGCTCCAAATTCTCTTCCTTCCACGTTTTCCTTTCAGTTGTCTTCACTTCTGTTTTTTAAAAGCTTATCATGCATACCCCTGCCTTAAGAGTCCCATCAATGTGTATGGTGGTGGTAGCTGGAAAGGTTTTCCTCCCGTGGTGCAAGTGAGTGGCTTTCGGTGCCTGCGAGAACAGGTCAAGTCTCTGCCAATTCCACCAGCCTCCCATTTCCTACGGGAGCCACGCCACAGACGGCAGAGGGGATGCTGGGGCGGAACGTGCGTCTCAGGGCCTGAGGAGTTGAGGTGGTGCTGGGAGGAGAGGAGAGAAGTGCAAGACGGATGGTGGTAGCACAGGCCAGAACTATGGAAGAGCCCACCACCATTCCTAATTTTTATCATTTTTGTCTAACTGCCTCTGGGGTTCCTTTCATCTCAGAAAAAGAAAGGCTGAAAACCTTAGGATTTAGAAGTCTACAAGACATTACAAGTAACAGATGCTTACTGATCACCTCTTCAATGAACAGCCCAGCAGGAGTTGTCACAGTAAAAAAAACAAGGATGGAGAGGTGCAGGACAAGGTTGGGCAAGCCCTTCAATTCTCTGAACTGTATTTTTCTTATCCTTTAATGCACTGTAATTAGGACTTGGTGAGAAAAAAAAAAATAGGCATGAGCTCTAGCCACAGGTGGCAAAAAATAAATGACACTAACAGATAAAAAGAAATGCAAGATGAAGTGCTAATCTTCTAGGCACTTTTCAGTATTGCTGGGAAGACAAATTGTCCATACAAAAAGATGAAAACAAAAGGTTGCATAGGTAATTTTGTTGGCCCTTAATAAAGACAGTATTTTAATATAATCATTGAGACAGAGTTTAGTCTTTAGCAAGTCTTATGTGTCCTTATTTTCTATTATTTAAATGTAAGAGGATATTTTCCATTGAGAAAAGATGAAAAACAAATATTACTAAAGAAATTATAAGTTGAGTGTCTGCCTTTGGCTCAGGTTGTGATCCCGGGGTCCTGGGATCGAGTCCCACATCAGGCTCCCCGTGGAAAGCCTGCTTCTCCCTCTGCCTATGTCTCTACCTCTCTCTGTGTCTCTCATGAATAAATAAATAAAATATTTTTAAAAAGAAATTATAAATTGCATTATATACAATGAGATTCAAACTCAAAATGGGACACTGCTCCCTTGGGGTGCCTCGCTGGCTTAGTCGGTAGAATGTGTAACTCTTGATCTTGGGGTCGTGAGTTTGAGTCCTATGTTGGGTGCAGGGTTTACTTAAAAATAAAATCTTTTTTTTTTTTTAAATTGGACCTCCCCCTCCTTAACATCTGGGTGAGTGTGATATTAGATGCATAATTTCTATAGGGACATATCCTGCTGGCAGTAGTTCAGTGTGGTGGAGAAAATATTGAATCTGAAGGCTGGAGCTCTTGATTTCAGTTTTGACTCTTTTGCTAATCAACATCATAATTTGGGGACAGATAACTTAGATTCTGAGTCTGATTGTGGATTGTAGAAGTACTCTAAAAGTTAGCTTTAAAATTAGCCAGAATTATAAGAACACAAAGACAAATTCTATTATCTCACCCTCTCTCCAGGCGGAGTGCACTACCTCAACTTTAAGGAGAGAAATAAACAAAATCAGAATGCTTATCCAAACACATGGTCTTAGTTAAAACAAAAGCATGTATACTTCAATGTTGTATACCTGGATTGGATCCCATTCTCCTAAAAAAGGCATGTAAGTGGGGTATTGACTGGGTTTTCTCTTCATGATATAGAAGCTGTTGCATGTACAGCCGATCACATTACTGTCCTGTGCTGAAAGGAATGAACTGTAACAAGCAGGCTTTAAAGTTCACACATGATCATTTATCGTGTATCTACTATGTGTCGGGCCCAGTGTTAAGTATGGGGGAATCAGAATAACATTTCTCTCTAGCACATCAGTCCAGTGGTGGAATATATAAACTGATACGTTATATGCAATGTCTTGCTAATGGTATAAATCAACAGCCATGCCAAAAATCTGGGAGGAATAATCCTCTCCTGGGAAACTCTGGGAAGACTGTAGTGGAGGTGATGTTTGAGCTGAGTCTTGAGAGATAAGTGGAAACTTGCCAGGTGAAGAAAGAGAAGGGTATTTATGAGCAGAGGGAATAGCATGCTTGATGAGAGTGCCTGGCACATTCGAGAAATAGTAAAGAGAGATGTGTAGCTGCAGCCCAGATTTTGTGGGAGGAAAGGTAGATGGACGGAGATGGTTTAGGGCCAGAACACAAGGAGCCTTGTTATACTCCCCTCCTTGGGAGGAGCGCACAGAGGAGAGGGGAGCGCACAGAGGTGTAGTGCGTGATGAATTGTGTGTTGTGCTTTTATCTTTTTTAAAAAAGATTTGATCGATTGAGTGAGTGATTGATTGATTGATTGATTGATTTAGAGACGGTACACAGGCATGAGCAGGTGGTGGGGAGGGGCAGAGGGAGAAGAGAGAGAATCTTAAGCAGGTTCCATGCCCAGTATGGAGCCCAACGCAGGGCTCAATCCCATGTCCCTGAGAACATGACCCAGGCTGAAATCAAGAGTCGGATACTTAACCAGCTGAGCCACCCAGGCATCCCAAGATTTTATTTTTAAGTAATCTCTACACCCAACGTGGGGCTTGGGATCAAGAGTCACATGCTCCACCGACTGAGCCAGCCAGGTGCTCCGTGTGTGTGTATGTGTGTGTATGTGCGCGTGTGTCCATGTGTATTGTGGTTTTAAGGTAACAGGAGGTGGTGTGGAGGGAGTAACTTGGAAGTTAGGAAAAACAGATTAGGAGACCAAATAGGAGGTGGCAGTGGGAAAGGCTGACTTTGAGAAGCATTTCTGAAAGAGAAGAGAGAATATGTGGTAAACACCGGATGTGGAGGGGCCCCTGGGTGGCTCAGGGCATGATCCCGGGATGCAGGATCGAGTCCCACATCCGGCTCCTTGTGGGGAGCCTG
Source organism: Canis lupus familiaris (assembly GCF_011100685.1). NCBI lineage: Eukaryota > Metazoa > Chordata > Mammalia > Carnivora > Canidae > Canis > Canis lupus. Next base: position 12,212,357 of record NC_049248.1, read on the forward strand.
CTTCTCCCTCTTCCTATGTCTCTGCCTCTCTCTATATATCTCTCATGAATAAATAAATAAAATCTTTTAAAAAACCACACTGGATGTGGAGCCTGAGGGAGAGGCAGAAATAGAGTGTGATTTTGGAGTTGCTCAATACAAGGGAGACTGGGTGGCTGGTGGTTCTGTCACTTGAGATGGAAGAACACAGAACAGGCTGAGTTCTCTAGTCCAGTGCACTCCTGAGGAAACGAGTGGACATTGACATGGGCATAGGTGGTCAGTGACCAAACAAGAAGACAGGATGTCAGCAGCTGAAAAAATGGACAAAGCCTACCCCAGAATGAGACCACTAATCCTAACTGCCATGCTCTGGGCTCAAGGTAAAGCACCATTTAAAAGCTCTTTAAGGGGCAGCCCAGGTGGCTTCGTGGTTTAGCGCCTGCCTTCGGCCCGGGGTGTGATCCTGGAGACCCAGGATCGAGTCCCACATCCAGCTCCCTGTGTGGAGCCTGCTTCTCCCTCTGCCTGTGTCTCTGCCTCCCACCCCGCCCCTCTATGTCTGTCATAATAAAAAAATAAAATAAAAGCTCTTTAAGGGGCAAACTGGGTGGTTCAGTCTGTTAAGTGTCCAATTCTTGGTTTCAGCTCACGTCATGATCTCATGGGTGATGGGATCAAGCTCCGAGTCAGCTCCTCACTCAGTGGGGAGTCTGCTTGAGGATTCTCTTCCTCTGTCCCTTCCCCCACTTGTGTGTACCCCTCTCTAAATAAATAAATCAAATCTTTAAAAAAATCTCTTTAAATAGTTCTGAACAGTTCAGTTCAATACCACTTAAAAGCTGTTATCTAGAATATGTCTCATTTACTGCAAACCTCTCTTTTGGTTATACTGCACATTATTTCCAGTTAAAAGAAGGTAGAGTGGGAATGCTGGAGCCAGATTACCTGAACAAGTGACCTTAGGCAAGGCACTTAAACCTCCCTATGTTTCAGTTTCCTGGCTTGCAAAATAAGAAGTTTTTCACGAGCCTGTTGTAGGAATGAAATGAGTCCGTAAATGTAAAAGGGTGCCTGGCACATCGTCAAGTACCTTATAAGTATATGCTATCACCATTAATAAGTAATGAAATACTCAACTAAAAACGGTACAAATGTTAGAGGCTTTTCACAGAACAAGATTTGAAGTGGGCAGTTCCAGAGCTGGTGCTGTTGCTTGATAACCAAGTGATCAAAGACCAGATTCTTCCCATATCCCACTTTGCCATGCTCAGCTTGTTAGTGATTTCTCCCCTCGTGGTGGCAGAAAGGCTGCAGTAGTTCCAAGTATCAAACCGTACATGATCAGCATTCCAAGCAGGGAAGAAGGGGTTGGAAGGAAAAGGGACTTTCTTTGTGCAGCCCTTACTTATCAAGTAGGAGAATCTTTCCTAGAAACCTCCAGGAGGTTCCCTTTCAGCTAGAACTGGGCCATAGGCCCACCCCTAACTTCAAAGAGGCTGGGTAAGAATCTGACACTTCTAACCTACAACAAATGAGGCCAAAGTGGAATTGAGGCTGGCTGTTGCATGGATAACCTGTAGTGCCTACCAAAGTCTGGGAACCAAAGAGTTTCAAGGATGCCTCACTCAGGCCAGGGGTAATTGAGAAACAAGAATGTAGAAGTATTTATTCAGAGTGAGTCAGCCATAGGCTTCACCCTTCTAGAGGTCATCAGCTTTTTTAAGAATGGCTTTTTAACCCAGGTAAGTGTCCTGATAGTAAAATATGGAAAAAGGATATTGTTGAGCAGGGGGTCCTTCCTAATATTCTTGCTTCTTCGAGGCTCACCTTCCCTTCACACAAACCAAAGGAGGGGGCTCATAATTCCATTCACCTTGTCTAAAAGGCTGGCCAGGATAGTCACTCTTCAAGTTACTTACAAGAAAACATAGGCAGGCTTCCTTCTCCTTCACTGACATTTGCAGCAGGTCCCCAGCACTCGAACAGGGGTAATAAGCAGGGAGAGCTAAGTGAGAAGAGCTACTCTCCCCTCCTGAGAAGTAGGTCTTAGACCCAGCTGTGCCCCTGCAGTCCACTCCCCACTCTCACTGCCAGAGTTTGGGCCCAAAGCATCCCTCATCTAGGCTCCTGCTCAAGTTTCTCCCTCACCAGGAAGAATGCAATGCAGTCAGGTGGACAGAGAGCTACGAAAGAACCAGAAGAAAACTCTTATTATAAACACCCACAAGAAAGCCTTATTCCCACTACCCAATTCTGTTAACCAAGAGAAGAGAAATTTCAAAATTCCAAGGTACTTAGTTACTAATCTGATTCTGCCCTACATGTGGATATTCAATAAATACTTGTTAAATTAAATTGATTCAAGGTTTTATTTATTCAACCTACTTAAAGCTTATGTAAACCCCTTGGAGATTTGTGTCAAGCTGTTAAGATGGAAAATATATGAAAAGTAGTATTTTCACTAGACCAGCTTACCTCTTAATGAGCTTTATGAGCTTAGTGTAAACTGGTGAGCGTGTGTGTGTGTGTGTGTGTGTGTGTGTGTCCAGGAGAGGGGAGCAGAAGGAGGAGGTAAGGAGGAAACAGGAGAAAAGCCTGTTTCAGTCATTTCCTACGTTTGTCTTCATTGCTATACTTATTAACCAGCTACCGCCCTCTAGTGCTCACTGTGTGAAGTACATCCCTGAGTTCTATTTCTATCTAAAAACCCTGGACTCTAGAAAGGGACAACTTCCTGTTTTGCAGAGGAGCAAACTGAAGCCCAGAGACTGAAGTGTCAAACTGACCCAGGCAGTTTCCTGGATCCTTAGATACCTCACTGTAGCTCATTGGGCAAACTCTTTTTATTAAAAGCCATTTCTCAGACATATCAATAATCAATAAAAATTACAGCATACTTATTGTACACCTGAAACTGTATAACTCTACTGGGATTAAAAATAAATAAAAAATTTTAGTGCACATAAAAATTACAGCATGGTAATCATTTAACAGCAATGTCAAGTGTTACCTGTTATTTCCAATGTTGTTCTAAATGAAGCCAAAATTGACTGTCGGTGAAATTTAGGTTAAGGATTTATAAATATCATTGTTATGTTCTAAACTTGATGAAGTTTTGAAAATTCCTATACTACTTTTATGTGTGTGTGTGGGGGGGAGGTAGTTAATTAGAATGGACTCGAAGTAGATTTGGCTATTTATCACTGTCTCCATGTAGGCTAATCTTCTGCTAGAATTGTCCCAAAGGAACCTCTTTACTCACTGAGGGAAAAGGGGAGGGGGGTTAATTTTAACTTAGAACGCATATTTTCATCATTTAATCATTTTGCTGGTGGGAATAAATTGAAAGTTATCCAGCTGGATGTGTCACTTATAAGAACATTACTGAGTAACAAAAGATTTATTCAAATATTTAATTGGAAGGAAATACATCTGGAATAAGTTTTATTGGAATTCATATAAAAAGGAAAGTAAACCCGTTAGAATTAATATCATAAACAGTTGACTTTATCTGGAACCAGAAATGTTAATGAACTGGAGCCTAAAAGTCATAACCACTTTTCCTTGCAAAAAGCCAGTCATTTTTGAATTTATATGCCAATTATGCTTTATTACTTTAGGTAGAGCTTTGTTTTCAGTGAATATTTTAGAGATAGATCACTCAAATTACCTAATTTGTTTCCTTTCTCCCTTTGTCTTCAAAAACCAAGCAAAAAATAAAAATGGTAGGGGGCATTTGTCTTCAAAACACTTCAGAAATCCTGCTAAAATGGGCGAGTCAACAGAGTCCTGCATTTGGGCTACTAGTAACTACACGAATGAAAAGATATCTAGTTCCCTCCTTAGATGTCAACATAAATCCCATTGATCAAATAATCAAGTCTCGAATAACGTCTCCTGCGGAGGGATTCTGAGAACATTCTCCCCAAGAGGACAAGGCCTATGGCTAGGAACAGAACACCAAAGAGCAGGGTTCCAACGAGGAGCCATTTTTCAAATGGAAGGCCATGTTGACTTTCTGGAACACTGTTCAGGGAGGAACCCCCTGGTTTGGCCTTCTCATCCTTCTGGGAAGCAGCTTTATTTGTAGCAGAAGAATCCACATTTGATGTAGGCAGTGTAGTAGCAGAAAAATCCACAGCTGACAAAGAAAGTGTAGGAGGGTTAGAGGCAGCCTCTGTGTCTGAAGTTAGAATGGAAATTTCTCGAAAGGTCACAGTTTCTGGGGGGCTCTTCCAGTCCATGGGTGCCTCAGAGACAGTGTTTGAAACTGCTGCTGTAGCTTGTCTAGCTTTGGGTGTGACCACAGCACTTGTCAAAATTGTAGACAAGAGGATTGTGGGGGGCTGAGACTTGCCCAGGGCTAGGGATGGAGCTGAGGTGGCCACTTCTGGTTCAGAAGTCATGGAAGGTATCATGGGAGCGTTGGTGGTTGGGGGCTTTGGAGGGGCAGAGGTGGTAGGCAGAGAGGCAAATGCAGGCTTTGGAGGGGCAGAGGTGGTAGGCAGAGAGGCAATGGGCACTGTTGTGGGGAGTGTTGTCACATGCTTAGGCAGTGGATGAGCTATTTTTTGTTTGGAGGCAGACTGTGAACTCTGAGGATGGCCTTTTTCTTTATAAACAGGGAACAATGTACTCGCTTGACCGATCTTCACTAGTTTCTCCAAATGATCTGAGGATCCCAACTTCTGAGAAAATGCATCTCTCCAGAAGCTATCAGCGGGCTTTGAATAACCTGTCATAGCAGGGGTTGTGGGAGGGATTCTCCTTGAAGACTGGCCATGGATGAGAGAATCTTCTCGGGTTAACTCTGGGCTTGGCGAGTTAGTTCTGGCCACAGTTGGAAACTCTGAAAGATGTAAAGAAAATTAAAAGGAGACTTAAATATTTCATGCCAAGGCAGGTTAAAAAAAAAAAAAAAAAAAGGACAAACAGCTAGTTCAGTAAATCCCCCAAACTGTTGAAACTTGACATTTCATAGAAACTTGCGCAAAATGGAAAAATACAAATTGCTAAATCAGAATCTGATGACACTGCCTCTCTACCAGATGCTGTGGTTTATTTCTAGAGGGATGGGACAGAGGAGAAATGTGTGGAGGAGGACCAGGCGAGTTCAGGAAGAGGTGGGAGGAGCAGAGCAAGGGAGCGAAGAGGAGCTCAGGACCCAGCAGCAGGAGGTTAGGTGTAAGGGGCTAAGGCCAGGGAAGAGAGCTGTGCCAGGGTGACACAGCAGGAAGAGGACTGGCAGAGAGGGGGAATCCCTGAGACTGTCATGACAGCCCAGAAACTGACAATCACCAAGGAGAGATCTCACAGCAAGGGTGGCCCACAGGCAAGAACAGTAGTAGTAGGGGCCTTAGGCAACAAGGGAGGACACAGAATCCCAGACATTTGCCTGCAACAGTGGAGGAGAAGGAGGAAGAGGAGGAGGAGGAGGAGGAGGATGCCAGGAAGGGAGGTCTGGCCTCCTGGGGCACAGAGCCCAAGGCCGCGGCAGAAGGCTGATGACATTTTCCAACCAAAAAACAGGTTTCAGCACCACACTCTGGGGAGGAAGGCAATTTGAGAGATTTCATTCTGACCCTCAAAGATTAAAATTTCAGAGCCAATGTCTTATTAGAGTCTGAGGACAATGGAACCAATATTTGAAATTAGGATGGCCACAGTGCTGACAAGAAAGAGCAGAAAATCACACAGTTCTGAGTGCTGCTGCGGGGGAACCAGCCTCAGATCCTCCTCAAGGGGGAAGAGCAAGCTCAGAATCGTGCCCTTCATCTCACACACCGTTCATCACCACCCAAACTGGAAAGGCTTTATGGAGCCATTAGGGGCAGGGAATGATCAGTCAAATGGCTCTGTATCACGCTGTCGCTACTTGGCTAATCACCTCACTTAGATTTAAACTGCAGAAAACACAAGGAAGGAAGAAAAGGAATTCCATAGTGTTTATGGGTTCATTCTTTCCTGTTCTCTTTCCTCTTCTCTTCTTGAACTCCTCTCAATGCCGGTTTCTGAACTAGACTCTCCTCGCATCTCTGCTAACGAACAGATCCAGAGGCAGCCTCAGATTTGTAATATGTTTGACTACTCTAAGCTTCACACTACAAAGAGGTCCCTTAACTGTCACTTACCAGGGTGCCTGGGTGGCTCAGTCTGTTAAGCAGCTGACCTTTGACTTTGGCTCAGGTTATGATCTCAGGGTCATGAGATGGAGTCCCGTGTAGGGCTCAGGACAGAGTCTGCTTGAGATTCTCTCTTTCCCTCTGCATCTGCCCTTACCCCTGCATGCCTGCAAATGTGTGCTCTAAAATAAATAAAGGGCACTTGGGTGGCTCAGTGGTTGAGTGTCTGCCTTCGGGTCAGGGCATGATCCTGGGGTCCTGGGATTGAGTTCCACATCAGGCTCCCCAGAGGGAGCCTGCTTCTCCCTCTGGCTATGTCCCTGCCTCTCTTTGTGTGTCTCTCATGAATAAATCAATAAAATCTTAAAAAAAAAAAACTATAACTTATTAATCCATCTAGGACAGAGATGAGCAAATTATGACCCAAGGGCCAAACCTGGCTAGTTATTTCTCTTCGTATGGCTTGTGAGCTAGGATCTACATTTTTAAATGGCCAACAAAAATCAAAGGATAATATTTTGTGACACATGACAATTACATAAAATTCACAATTCAGTGTCCACAAATAAAGTTTTATTGGCATGTAACCATTTTTTTATACATTGTTTGTGGGTACTACATACTATAAGGACAGAGGTGAGTAGGTACAACAGATTGCATAAGGCCCACAAAGCCTAAAATACTGGTCTGGAAAGCCTAAAATACTTGTCATTTTGCCCTCAAGAGAAAAAGTTTGCAGACATCTTCTCTAGGATACAGTGCTTTACTCCAGAATAGAATTTGGATGATTGAAATTCCTCTCTCCCCTGACAATGCTGAAGAAAAGAGTTTCTGCTGCAGGTTATACCACATTTACAGATATAACATCACCATGAGATAAACAGCACCTATATATATATATATTTTTTTTTTTTTAGCACATATATTTTTAGATAGTATCAGATATTTGGTAAAAAAGAACAAGACTGGGATGCCTGGGTGGCTCAGTGGTTGAGCATCTGCCTTTGGCTAGGGTCGTGGTCCTGGGGTCTAGAGATTGAGTCCTGCATTGGGTTCCCCAAAGGAAGCCTGCTTCTTCCTCTGCCTATGTCTCTGCCTCTCTCTGTGTGTCTCTCATGAATAAATAAATAAATAAATAAAATCTTAAAAGAAAAAAAAAAAGAACAGGACTCAACATATTTTATTTTAAAGTAAAAAAAAAAAGGGGGGACACCTGGATGGCTCAGCGGTTGCGTCTGCCTTCAGCTCAGGTCCTCATCCTGGAGTCCCAGAGTTGAGTCCCACATCAGGATCCCTGCATGGAGCCTGCCTATGTTTCTGCCTCTGTGTGTGTGTGTGTGTGTCTCTCATGAATAAACAAATAAAATCTTTAAAAAAATAATAAAGTTTCAAAAAAAAAGACCAGTTAAGAAAATGCTCTGTGATGTATACGAACTCAGAATTTAAAGCCATTGACAAGAATGACCAAAACAGCTGCTTTCTTTCTCAAGAACACAAGCTCATAAAGAAAACAAGGCTAGGGCTAGTCCCATTTCTTGATAAGATTCATCTATTGGCAAAGATCTTAGAACCACCCAGGGATCCTCTACACCTGCTCCATTCACCTCACCCACTGATGTTTGCCATTGGGGTGTGGTACCTTTCCTCTCTCATGCATAGATGAGCTAGAGGGGACTCTGAAACAGCCGGGTTCCCTCAATATCTCTTTTGAGTTCATTTTCAAGTGACTTCATGAAATAAAAAACTTAAGGGCTAACTATTACTTGAAAACCAACTGAGCAAACAGACTCCCAATTGATTCTCTCCCTGAGGTCCCCTACTCTAGTCCTTGGTAGAAATGACATACCACAAAGCTGGGGGGAAAAAAAAAAAAAGATAATGCCAAGTTACAATGGTTTAATAGAATGAACACAGTGCTCTGGCATCTTTCAAACTTTTGGTCTGTAAATATTAACCAGATATAGGAAATGCAGTTCATCTGAAAACAAACCACCAAAGAAATATCTATTTAATTTCTCTCTCTCTCTCTCTCTAAAAAAATAAAAATAAAAAACAAAATTCTCTCTAAACAGGAAGCAGATAATTTATTTTCATGGGGAATCTTAATCTATCAACACGGGCATATCATAAATAGAATTACAAACATAAATTGTAAACATCCTGTAGATATAAAGTCAGCTGCACACTACTAGGTCCAGGGTTGGTGCCCTGGGCTCTGAGATATTGATCTGGGCTCTGGACTGATGGCGCCCCTTGGTGGCTGCCACAGGAACTGTTTGATTCTAATTCCCCTTACTACCTTCACACCCCCCTGTTGGAAAGGTTTACATACATGCCAAGTTCCCTTATCTCCCATTTATATTGGAGAGAATCTTTACCACACACTCCCTTTTTGACACGTGCATTATAAAAGCAACAATACTACAGAGTATTATGAAAATTATAAAACAAATTCAACTATAATTTTTATCATTGTGTCCCAACAACTATTCACATTTATACCTTACATATACCTTAAAGTTAAATTTTTTCATGTCATTGAAAAACAACTGGGTGTTTTTCACCTTAAATTTTGCTTATTTATGTACTCAACCTTATTTTTAAATATTTGCATCCTATTATTTCAAGTGGATCCATCATATTATACACCCAACCATTCTCTGGCAATTGGACATTTATGCTGCTTCTAGTTTTTCACTCCTTAAACTAATTATGCAATAAACAGCTTCAAACCAATAGCTTTTTCTTGTTTTAGCTTTGTGTCTTTAGGTTTTATGGAAGTAGAATTACTGGAGTAAATTACCTATAATTTTCACAATACTGTGCTTTGATTATGAAACAGGAGCCACACATAGGGAAGCACACTGATAATGGAAGAAGGGACAGAATGAAGAGGTAGTGAGAAGGGATAACAGAGGCAGAACATGATGGTCCAACTTCCATATTATGGGAATTCCAGAAAGAGAAGACCAAGTATTCCAATCAATGTCTTGAGCCCTGACCACTTTGGAAACTAAGAGTGGGAATATCCATTTCCTGCTAGATACCACTCTTGGCTGTCTAATGCAATATTCCAGGTGATCAAAGAGGAACAGCAAGAAGTATCAACACCACACTGTAGCCTCCAAAGTTTTTAGCCAAGATGAAATATATATGGGCATGAAGTGAAGGAGCCACACAGATCGGGGGCAGCCATCCTAGCCACTGAAGCCCCAAAAGGTCAAGAAAAGACACCGTTCACAGAAAGTAAGGTCTTAAGTGTTGTGTTTTTTTAAGATTTTTATTTATTTATTTGACAGAGACAGAGAGAGCACGAGCAGGGGGATCAGCAGACAGAGGGAGAGGAAGAAGCAGGCTCTCCCTGCAGAGCAGGGACCTTGATGCAGGGACTCAATCCCAGGACCTTGTGACCATGACCAGAGACCAAAGGTAGATGCTTAGCCTGATAAGCCACCGAGGCACCCTGGTCTTGATTGTTTTAAGAAGCCTAATTTGTTCTATGCTTAGTGTTTTTTAAAAATCATTATTTTACATTGTACATGTATGTTATTTTACATTATTGTTCCTGCAATTTATCACTCTCTTTGTGAGTATAATTACTTTGCTCTGCAACCATCAGCCTCATTCATCTCCAGAACTTTCTTCATCTTGCAAAACTGAAACTTTGTACCTTGTGCAAGTTTTCTTATACTTGGGTTTATATCACTACTTAGGAAGAATGTGCACAAATAATTTGTGCTTTATGCCTCTGCTTAAGGAAATGCTTGATGCATCTGGTTCATTAACCAAAACTCAGACACAAGCTCACCCAGGAGACAAAGCAGTCTCTGCCCAGGGTGCCTGGGCAGTATCATTCCCCAAAGTACCTCACACATAATACAGTCAAGAGAACCCTTGATTGCATTCCCTGTCCCAACCCTAAAACCAGTCTCCATAAACCTTTCCCAGCTCAGTAGATGATGCCAACAACATCCATGTAGACACTCAAGTCAAAAACTAGGATTCAACTTCAGTGCTTCTCTCCTCCCTGTTGTCATCCTCCACACCACTGGCAAGGCCTGTGAATGCTACCTCTGAAACATCTGTATATTGATTTCTCTCTACCTCCTCTGCCACCTCCCCAATCCATAATGCCATGGTCATTCACTTGGATCTTGCCCCCACTTCCTATCCACTTCTCTTGCTGCTGCATTGCTGTCTACCCCCAGTAGAACAGTCGCAGTGAGCTTTGAGAAATTACCTTGAAAACACATTACCTGAGTGCCTGCTCAAAAACTTCCAAGGGCTTCCCATTTACACACCTCAAATAAGAACTTCCTACCCTGGTTTGCAAAGCTTTATGTGATCTCTGTGCTTTTCAAACCTGTTGCATTTCACTCTTTATGAGGTTCACTATGAGTCAGCCAGCTGGGACTGGGGTGTTTGTTCTTCAAACACTCCAAAACCATTCTGCCTTAGGATATTGGAATGGGCTATTTCCTCTGCCTGAAGGTCTTCCCAGATCTTTTTATTGTTCAAATCTCAGTTGAGGGGTTACTTCATCACAGATGCTTCCTCTGATCACCTAATCAAGAGGGTCCACTCGTGATCATCTATTACATCGTCTTTGCTCATCTGCACAGCACTAGTGACTACTTTTCCTTGATTATTTATTTATGACGGTTACTGTCTCTCTCCTAAAACATAAGTTCCAGAGGTAAGGACCTTGTTTTTCACGTTTACTGTTATATTTTTGTGTTCTTAGGGCAGAAAAAAATGTCTGGCAAATAGGAGATGCTAAATAACATCTGTTGTTTATTGAGTAAATAAACTAATAGAAAACTACTGATAGCCAAGGGTGTAATGACAAAAACTTTCTACAGTTTAAATAAAAGGAAATTTGATACCAAAGCATTTCTTCCTGAAAAACCAACAAGCCAAAATCTCACCAAGACATACTCAAATAATTATATATATATATATATATATATATATATATATATATTTTAAAGATTTTATTTATTCATGAGAGACACAGAGAGAGAGGCAGAGACATAGGCAGAGGGAGAAGCAGGCTCCCTTTGGGGAGCCTGATGAGGGACTTGATCCCAGGAGCCTGGGATCACAACCTGAGCCAAAGGCAGGCGTTCAAACACTGAACCACCCAGGTGTCTTTCAAATAATTATATTATTCTTCAGTTGTTTATTTTCTGTATTCTGAACAAATATGCTTAGTAGGAAGACTATATTTCCAATGCCTGGCACAGAATTTGGCACATGGTAGATGCACAGTAAATACTTCTTGAATGAACTTCCCTCCAAGTCTGGGTAATAAGCTCCAGAGTGTTTGATTTCAGATAATGTTATTATAAAATAATTGGAACCTAAAGACAAATATACTGGAATTTTATACACCCACATAGGTCTTTGAAAACAATCTCCCTGGGCCCTGGAGATCTTATTCCAGTGTTGTTTAACATCGTTCTAAAGAGGCATTTCAAAATGTTGTCATGAAAGGTCTGTGTGCCTTTTATCTCAGGGAGGTAAAAACAAAAGCGACACAACACAAAACACTAACATTCAGACATCTTTCATTGGAAACTTGAACTAAAGTTTAAACTAAAGTTTAAACTAAACTGAACCTTAAATCATGAGAGTTTTCTGGTGTGCCTCTATATTTATGACCACTTTTGGTAGTTTTACTTAGATCTTTGGTAGAAAATCTTTCACAGGAACCACGTCCTTAAATAATTCCAATTGCCAAAGAAAAAGAACAAAGTTTTTATTACCTCTAAGTATCCTGTAAGTCATAAGTCCTTTAGCTGGTTTCAGCGGACAGGCTTCCTCACTGGGACAGAAAAATAGGTAGCAGTTGGGTTGTCTAGCTGTTTTTCGAGTGTCGAAGATCATCAAGTTACATGCTTTGTCTCCTGCAATGAAAGGCTTTGTAAGCATTATGTTGAAATAGGATATTCTAAAGAGTAGGCAATTATTTATTCTGCTGTCCAACACAAACACCTTTGTTCATATTATTCACTTGCTTGCTGACCGCTGATTCATTTCCTCTTCCTTAGTCACGTAAAGCAATTTGTAAAGACACTGGGTTTAAAAATCTGAATTAAGGTAATTCTGGCAAAACCTATTTTATTTTTTTAAAAGATTTTATTTATTTATTCCTGAGAGAACCAGAGGGGCAGAGAGATAGGCAGAGGGAGAAGCAGGCTCCCTTTGGGGAGCCCGATGTGGGACTCGAACCCAGGACCCCAGGATCACGCCCTGAGCCAAAGGCAGATGCTCAACCACTGAGCCACCCAGGAGCCCCTGGCAAAACCTACTTTAAATAGTACACTTAATTCTTTATATAAGCCTTCCATTTTCTAAAATATCCATCAAAACATACACAGAAATACTGATTTTACCATCTTTACACAACCCACAACTGAATTGGGACTTAAATGGATCTAAGTTAATGATTTCATGAATTTCTCCTATCCCAAAGGCAGACACCTATCTCAGACACCTATGAAGACATGAGTCTGGCTTTCTTGGGGAGAATCACTAAATTCAGCATCAAACTATCATGCTTCCTTCCACAAAGGATCTGAGTAGTTTATGGAACACAAAGTCTATTTTTTACTTTTATCAATACCATTCTTCTTTTGATTTTTTTTTCCTTCACATTGCTACTCGTCTTTATCATTTCTGCTTCTTTATTTTCCTTCCTTTCTGGCTTTTCACTCTAACTTTTATTTCTGGCTTCTTTTTCTCTTCCTCTTATGCCCAATATTATTATTCTTTCTATTCATCATGGCCTACGGTTGGTTTTGGCCTCAATCTAGTACAGTCACACTTCTTGGCCTCTGACCCTTGAAGGATCAGTACACCTCTGATCAGGATGAAGGTTAAAAAGCATATAGGCTAATTATTAAAAATTCATGCTCTTTCTCACCACACACACACTTAATCATGTACTAAATAACCTTGTTTTGGTAATTGTTTCATAACACATACATGCATCAAATCATCACATCACATCACATATCTTAAGTTTACACAATGTTATATGCCAAATGTATCTCAGTAAAGCTGGGGAAAGAAACCCTGCATAATTGGCCATCAGCACCATGTCTTTAAATCAGGCAATGGTTAGGATCAACCTTGACTTCCACTTTTGGAAATAAGACTTGGTGAACTTCTGCAGAGGTCTTATCATATCTCTCTCTACCACCCAGGCAACAAAAAAGGCACTTTAGGCTTTTCCCTTCCCAGAAATGGGATAATTCTACAATACCATTTTTGAGGGGCACATAGGTAAAAGGGAGGGTCCTTAAGCCCTCCCCTCATGCAAGTTGTATGTAAAAATCTTGTGTCCTTTGTACTTATAGGCATTTTTCTAGAATCTGTGGCTACAAGCAAATTATCAAAGTGCTTTTTTGAGCCCTAAGCAATTAAAGACCACTGCTCAATAAATGAGGAAAAAGTCTGAGACCCATTAAATGAGACCCACAATTACCTCTGCTTACAGAAAAGCAGTGACAGTAATTTTGTTTGTATAATAAGGCAGGAAACCCTCATTTCTTACTAAACACCCATTATGGAACTGAAAAAAAATGCAAGGTTTCCTGTATTACCAGTAGGCACTCACAAAGCATTCAGTCCCATTTGCCGATGATTTTCTATTTCATATAAATGTTGATTACATTTAAAGAAAAACGAAATTTAAATTAAATCTCTGGAATTTCCATAAATCATACCGTTAAGAATGTCCAAAAACATACTGCCAAGTTTGAGAAGACCACTGGAGGTTTTTGGTTTTTTTTCTTCCTGACATCAAATACATGATATAATTTCCACACTAATTCTCCACCTGATTGTCTTAAAATTCAATTCAATTCAACTCAATTCTTACGCTAAACAAATTAGAGTTAGTATCAGACTCCATGGGTTTAAGGGCTCAGTCCCATAAGATTGTCCTCATTTAGATGCTAGTCAAAAGTATCAGGTCCTGGAGGTGGGGGGTGAAAGTGGGAGCACCTGGGTGGCTCAGTTGGTTAAGAGTCTGGCTTCTGCTCAGGTCATGATCTTGGAATCCTGGTTAAGCATCTGACTTAGGTTCAGGTCATCATCTCTGAGTCCTAGGATTGAGGCCTGTGTGGGCTCCCCACTCAGCAGGGAGTCTGTTTCTTCTTCTCCCTCTCCTGCTGCCCTCCCCTGGCTCCTGCTCTCTCTCTCTCTCTCTCTCTCTCAAATAATAATAATAATAAAAAGTATCAGGTCCTGGGATGCCTCCGTGGCTCAGTGGTTGAGTATCTGCCTTTGGCTCAGGGTGTGATCCTGGTCCGGGGATCGAGTTCTGCATCAGTCTCCCTGTGAGGAGCCTGCTTCTCCCTCTGCCTGTGTCTCTGCCTCTCTCTCTGTGTCTCTCATGAATAAACAAAATCTTAAAAAAAAAAAAAAAAAAAGTATCAGGTCCTAGATTACTCTTACTTCTGCTCAGTTTGGCTATAAATTCTGGTTCCCACAATCCCCTACCTCAGGTTTGATAATTTGTTAGAACTACTTACAGAACTCAGGAAAAGGCTATACTTACCCTTACAGTTTATTATAAAAGATGCAAACGAATAGCCAGATGAAGGGTAAAAGGGCAAGGTCTAGAAGGGTCCTGAGTGCAGGAGCTTCTGTCCCAGTGGAGCTGGAATGCATAACCCTTCTGGACACATGGATGTGTTTGCCAATTGGAAGCTCCCTAAAACTATCATTTCAGGAATTTTTGGAGATTTCATTATGTGGGCATAATTGATTAAATCATTGGCATTGGTGACTGAATGCAATCTCCAGCCACTCTCCTCTACTTGGAGGTGGGGGTAGGGCTGAAGGTTCCAAACTTCTAATCAAGCCTTGGTCTTTATAGTGACCAATACCCATCCTGAAGCTACCAGGAGTCATCTCATTAGTATAAACCCAGCTGTGGTTGAAAGGGGCTTATAATGAATAACAAAAAAAGTTCCTATGCTTAGGAAGTTGCAAAGCTTTTAGGAGCTCTGTGCCAGGAATCAGGAACAAAGATTATATACATATATTTCTTACTATACTATACCCATTATAGAAAGAAAAGAAAGTAAAGATATAAGAGAAAAGATATGATTTGTTGGCTAATAAGTGAGGTAAGAACCATTAGTCCAGTGTTCACTAGGCTCCTCAGTGGCAAGACCTTGTCCATCTTTTTTTTTTTTTTAAACCTATTTTTAAATTTTATTTATTTATTCACGACAGAGAGAGAGAGAGGCAGAGGGAGAAGCAGGCTCCATGCAGGGAGCCCAACGTAGGACTCGATCCCGGGTCTCCAGGATCACACCCCGGGCTAAAGGCGGCACCAAACTGCTGGGCCACCCGGGCTGCCTGACCTTGTCCATCTTATTCATTTTTTTCATCTTATTCATTTTTTTTTTGTCTCCAGCATCCAGAAAGGCATTTGGTGCTCAATAAATTTTGTGTGGTTTTTGTTGTTGTTGTTGTTTATTCATTTATTTCTCATTTAGGGAATTAGGATCATAACTGAAAAATGATCACTGTTTCACTGTTTCTCTTCAAGTCATAGGTCTGAAACTTGAAATATGCAAAGGTATGGTTCAAACTTGTGGGCCTCTGTTTCCCTCTGTGTCACATGAATGAGTTAGACCAAACAACTTCCCATATCCCTAAAGGACTTTGGTTTCTAAGATATTGAAAACATCTTAGATACCCATTAGAACATAACACCAGTGGTTCTCAACCTTTTTCTAATCAGACACCTGGGTAATATACAGACACACTCCTCAGTAACTTTGACCCAGCTTAGGGGAGGGAAGGATACACTTGTGGAATATTTTGCCAGTGATTTTTTCACCCACATTTCTATTCCATAAAGAATCACTTGTATAAATTACGTAACCACATCAACCAGCTACTGATGTCACAAAAGACTTGGAATAAAGAGTTGCCAAGGGATGATTACTTACCTGTTATGTTTTTTGTTGAACAGCAAGAATTAATGCAGTCTTCCTGAGTTAACGTACGTATGGGTTCATTGCCTCTAATTCCCTTAGAAAGAGATGACTGGATGTCAATGACAACATCTTCTAGACTCTTGGTAGGGCAGTTTTGACTGCTGGACAGCCTTAGTGTCAGGAAACAAATTATTACAAAAGTATAAGTCAAGCTCCATTCTTCCCTAAAGAACATTTTAAATTTCAGTTTGGTCTTAGTCTTCAAACATCAAGGATAATCCTCCCTCTGGTCTGAGTTTGCTTCAAGAAGATTGTACAGATCAGAGAATTTCTCTCTAGAACAAAAATAGAAAATCATCAATGAATTTTGTTTCCTTTAATAAATCTAGTGAAGATACACTTCATTTCCTTCAAGTCAATGTAAAGAATTCATGATTTCTAAAACAGAAACAAGTTTTTTTATGTTTCACTTTTAATATATTTTATAATAGATCAAGACAATCTTTCATTAAAAACAATAAAGAAGAGCACCTGGGCGGCTCAGCTGGTTGAGCATCCAACTCTTGATTTCTTCTCAGGCCATGATCTCAGGATCATGGGCTCAAGCCTTGCATCGGGCTCCATCCTCAGCAGGGAGTCTGCTTGAGATTCCCTCTCTCTCTGCCCCTACCCCCCCTTTGTGCACTCTCTTTCCCTATCAAATAAATCAATCTTAAAAACTTGGTAAAGAACAAATAAGCACAAACACGTATACTATCCCATCAATGCTTAAAAGCTGACAAGTGTCTGTGATGGAAGATCTATAGGTTCAGTGCAATACCAATAAAGTTCCTAGCAAGTTACTTTGTGGATCTCAAGAATTTTAAAGTTTTGATTTTTTTAAAGATTTATTTATTTGAGAGAGAGCACACACATGGGGGGGTGGTAGAGGAAGAAGGAGAGAGTTAATTTCAAGCAGACCCCTCACTGAGCACAGAGCCCAATGCAGGGCTCAATCTCACAACCCTGAGATCGTGACCTGAACCAAACCAAGTGTGTGATACTTAACTGACTGAGCCACCCAGGCATGCCTTAAAGTTTTGATTTGAAAGTTTACATGGAAATGCAGAAAGGCCAGAATGGCCAACAAAGTCCTGAAGAAGAACGGAGTTGGAGAATTCACACCACCTAACTTCAATACTTACCATAAAGTTATAGTAATCAAGACCATGGGGTACTACCAAAAGAAAGGAAAAACAGAATAGAACAGAATCGTAAGTCAAGAAATAGACCCATAGGTCTACTGGGTCAGTTAACGATAGATGAATCAACTGAGCTCTAACAAAAGAGCAAAGGCAATTCAATGGAGAAAGGACAGCCTTCTCAAAAATGGTGCTAGAATGACTAGATATCCATAGGTATCTTACTGTAAGAAAGATAAATCTAGATACAAATCTTCCATTGTTTACAAAAATTAATTCAAAATTGATCAAAGACCTAAATATAAAATGTAAAACTATAAAACTCTTAGCAGGTTAATTGGTAGAGCATGTGACTCTTACCGGGTTAATTGGTAGAGCAAAATCTTTGGGGTTGTAAGTTTGAGCCCCGTGTTAGGTACAGAGTTTACTTAGAAAAAAATCTTTAAAGAAAACACCTCCTAGAATATAACATAGGAAAAATCTTTAGATATAATACCTAAAGCACAATCCATTAAAGAAAAAAATGTTGAGGCTGGATTTCATTAAAATGAAAACATCTGCTCTGCCCAAGACACTAAGAGAAGAAAAAGATTAGCCTCAGACTGGGAGAAATATTTGCAAAACACATATCTGATAAGGACTAGTAGCTAAAATATACAAAGAATTGTTAAAACTCAGAAAACGGGGACACCTGAGTGGCTCAGCGGTTGAGTGCCTGCCTTCGTCCCAGGGCGTGATCCTATAGTCCCGGGATCGAGTCCCACATCAGGCTCTGCATGGGGCCTGCTTCTCTCTCTGCCTATGTCTCTGCCTCTGTGTGTGTGTCTCTCTCATGAATAAATTAATAAAATCTTAAAAAAAAAAAAACCTCAGAAAATGACCCAATTAAAAATGGGCAAAGTATCTGAACATACAACATCACCAAAGGAGATAGCACAGATGACAAATAAGCATGTGAAAAGGTGCTCAACATTATAGTCATTAGGGAGCTGCAAATTAAAATGAGATACTACTATACACCCGTTAGAATGACTAAAATCCAAAAAGCTGACAATACCAAATCCTACAAAAATCTATATACACATTTAGCTTTATACATCACCTCCAAAAACTGGAAACAACCAATAGGTGAATGGATAAACAAAATGTGGTATATTCATAAAATGGAATATTATTCTATATAAAAAATGAGCTAATAAGACACAAAAGGACACAGAGGAAACATAATTGCATATTGCTAAGTGAAAGAAGCCAGTTTGAAATATATGACTTCTTGTCAACTATATGATGTTCTAGAAAAGGCAAAACTATATCAACAGTAAAAATATTGGTGGTTATCAGGCAGAGGAAGGAAGGGATGAATACGTGGAACACGGAAGTTTTTAGAGCAGTGAGGTTATTCTATATGATACTGTAATGGTTGTTACACGTCTTTGTTTGTCAAAACCCATAGAACTGTACAACACAAAGAGTGATCCCTAATACAGAAGGTGCTTGGCTGGCTCAGTTGGTGGAGCATGCAATCCTTGATCTCGGGGTTGTGCGTTTGAGCCCCATGTTGTGTGTAGAGATAACTTAAAAATAAAATTTTTTTAAAAGATTTTATTTATTCATGAGAGACACACACAGAGAGAAAGAGACAGGCAGAGGGAGAAGCAGGCTTCATGCAGGGAGCTGGACATGGGACTCGATCCCAGGTCTCCAGGATCATGCCCTGGGCCAAAGATAGCACTAAACCGCTGAGCCACCTGGGCCGCCCTAAAATATTTTTTAAAAATAAGAATGATCCCTAATATAAGTAAATAGATTTAGTTAGTAATAAAACAGAAGAGTGAAAAAGCAAAAAAAAAAAAAAAAGCATATATTTACCTATATATAGTAACAACACAAGTCCAATACCTTCGTTGCTGCTGTATCCAACTTTTTTTAAAAGATTTTATTTATTCATGAGAGACACAGAGAGAGAGGCAGAGACATAGGCAGAGGGAGAAGTAGACTCCCCATGGGGAGCCTGATGCAGACTCGATCCTGAAACTCCAGGATTTCACCCTGAGCCAAAGGCTGATGCTCAACTACTGAGCCACTCAGGCGTCCTGGTGTCCAACTTTTTAAAGTCAAATAATATTTATGTTTCTCACGTGCCAGTTTCTATGCTAAACACTTTACATGTGTCATGTCATTTAATCCTTACAAGAATCTTAATGCAATAGATTCCCAATTCTTATGAGATAGATCCCATTTTAAACCCATTTTCAGCAAAAATGGAAATAATTGTGGGTATTTGGGATTTTTTATTTTTTTTAATTTTTATTTTTTTATTGGTGTTCAATTTGCCAACATATAGCATAACACCCAACGCTCATCCCATCAAGTGCCCCCCCCCAGTGCCCATCACCCAGTCACCCCCACCCACCTCCCTTTCCACCACCCCTTGTTTGTTTTGGGATTCTTTATTAGCCTATTAAAGAACAAGTGGTGCATCTAACAACTGCCATAATTTTGAAGACTTTATTTATTTGAGAGAGAGAGAGCAAGCGCCCATGTGGGGGGAAGAGCAGAGGGAGAGGGACAAGCAGACTCCTCAATGCACAGAGAGTCCCACCTGGCTCCATCCCACAACCCTGAGATCATGACCTAAGCCAAAATCAAGAGTCAGAGGCCCAATGGGCTGGCCCACCCAGGTTCCCCTAATAACTGCCATAATTTTGAAGGACTGTTGAATGTACATGATACTTGAAATCCGTGTAATAAGTAATATGATATGAAAACACCCGTGATTCTTACTGGCGGCAAATTACAGCTGCCTCTGACTCTGCTGTGGCTTCTGTGTGCCTCCTAGAGGAAATGCTGTGTTTCAGTTTGAGGCTACTAAAATAATAAATTTTCCCACTGAAGTTCTCAGACTTTCTAAATACTACCTGTGATTCTCCAGTTTAAGAACCCTGGCACAGGTTATCTTTTTATGCTGCCACATTTTGCAAGTCTCTTTTCTAGCCCTCAAGGAAAGCAAACAGGACCCAAAGAGGAAAACCAGGTCAATACTTTGAATGGATTTTGACAGAATGTCTCCTTGAATTCTTGCAGAGAAACCGGAACTATGCGGGGGCATGGGGTAGGAACTGGGCTTTCTGTATGCAGCATCTTTTTATTATTTATTTATTTATGTATTTATTTATTTTGCAGCATCTTTTTAGAGCCTGGACTGCAAGAGGGACTGAAGAGTTTATCTCGCTAAAGATGCTCAACAACTATTAGGTAAAGGTATTCTTCTAATCATTATGGCTTAGGCCTTAAAGGTCCACAGTCAAGTTGAATTCTATTGAAAGAGAGGGGGGAAAGGATCCACGTGGGAGAGAGAGGCGGCGCCCGGGCATAACGCCCGCTTACTACCATCACTAAAATGCACTTGTATGTAACTGGGTCAAATAATGGAAATCGTTTTCTCTCCCTTCCTTTGAGGAGATGCATGTCGCTTACTGAGCATTCTCGTGCCTCTCCCGATGACGACGTGGAGCCAATGCCGTTTGCGACAGGTGCTGCGGCGCGAGCCTGGAGATGCCCCCAGGGCTCCGCGGCCGCACCCCCCCCCGCCCGGGCCCGGGCGCTCCGGGAGAGGCAGAGGGGGGCGCAGGAAACGCGGGGGGCTGCGGTCCGCCTGGAGGGGAGCGCGGCGACGCCTTTACCTGGCAGCGACTGGCCCCGGGGCCCCGCGGGTCCCACCTGGGCGAGGACAGCCCCGCGCTCGCGGGCAGGGAGCGGCCGGTCCGCGCGCAGCTCTCGGCGAGGGCGACAGGGATGCTCCGCGGCTCCCGCCCGCCCCGGCCTGCGCGCTGAGCCAGTTCCTGCTTCCGTTGCCGCGGCCGAAAGTCGGCCGGGGGGAAGGGCACGTTCCTGCCGCAACCCGGAGCTGCTTCCCCGCCGCTGGGAGCGCGGTCCCCGGAGCCCCTCCCCGCGGTGGCCCCAGGCGCCCCGCGGTCGCGCTGAGCCCGGGAGGAGCCGCCCGCCGCGCCCCGCCCCCGCCCCGCAGCTGCCCCTGCGCCCCCCCCCCCCGCCCCCCCAGGTTGACCGACCGCAGGTCTGCAGCCGCGCCCGCTCCTGGAGGCCTCAGAACGCGAGGTCACCGGAGGAAAATCGAGCCAGACAGAACAGTCCGCCTCCCCCCGCTGGGCCCGGGTCTCCCCTCCCCTCCCCTCCCCTCCCCTCCCCTCCCCTCCCCACCCTGAGCACCGTTTCTCCGCTCAGGATTTCACGGTGCTTTCAGCCCGAGGCTGCTCCTGGGAATCCTGTGTGCACCGGGCCGCGCAGAGGGTCCTTAACTAGAGTTGGCAGTTCTCCAGGTGAATACGAGGCCGGGCAAGCCTTAGCCAAGGCACCGGACTCCACCCGGATTGACCCTTTATAAGTAAGGCTAATAATGAAAATAACCATGCCTGCCACAGTAATTAAAACATATCCCCTGATTTAGCATAATACCTAGTATGTAATAGGTACTCAGTAAATATTTAAAATATATTTGTCGAGTGAAGGAATGGAAAGGAACTACTAGGGCATAGGTTACAGAACTATCTTCTTTCTTTCTTTTTCTTCCTTTCTATCTCCCTTCCTTCTTCCTCCCTCCCTCCCTTTCTTCCTTCTTTCCTTACTTTCCAAAAAAAGATTTTATTTATTTATTTATGAGAGAGAGAGGCAGAGGCAGACTTCCCACTTCCAGACTTCCCACTGGGATCACAAAGGCAGACGTTCAACCACTGAGCCACGCAGGTGCCCCTAAAAGTGTGTTTTCAGATCCATGCATTCTCACCCCCCACCTCTGTATACCTGCCAACAGATGCAACTTTACCAAACCACTGATAATTAACTTGCCAAAGGTCCAAACGTTAGACATCTCCAGCTGGTTGGTGTGAAGAGCTTTCAAACCTAAAGCCTTAAGCAATTGTAGCTTATTATTTTAGGCCTGATACAGCTGTCCTGGTTTTAACCAATAGCTAATCAAAGGCATATGTTGACTGAGAATAGGTGTGAACAAAAGTCCTTTGTGTGAAACGGACTCTTGCCAGTTGCATCCAGAGGATGATTTACTCCCGAATTACAATAATGTTGCAAATAATTGGTTTTTAAGAGTTACCAAAGTAAAGGAAACTCCACAGTGATTTCATATGGGAGTAATTTTCCTGTTGCAGCAAAAAACTGATGTAAACAATACGTTTTATTTCTGCGGGTGATATACTTGAGGATCTAGGTCAGGAAAGTTCACATTCCTTGTGTCCCTTCACAGGACAGTACCGTTAGTCACTAAGTAGACCTTTCCTTCACTTAGAAGCTTCAGATTTAGGATGTTATACAATGAACCCATCATTGAGGTGACATGTTATTTTTTCAGTTATGACAGCAAACAGAGGACGCTGATGAAAATAGTTAAAGAAATTTTTCTGCTGGTATGAACTAGGTGTTTAAGGTAGAAATAAAATTCTTTTTTTGTCTCATTGTCTGGAAAGATTCTTTTTCTTAAATTTATTTATTCAGAGAGAGAGAGAAGCAGGCCCCATGCAGGGAGCCCGATGTGGGACTCGATGTGGGACTCGATGTGGGGCTCGATGTGGGGCTGGATCCGGGGCCTCCAGGATCAGGCCCCGGGCTGTAGGCGGCGCGAAACCGCTGTGCCACCAGGGCTGCCCTGAAAAGATCCTTGATCCTCTTCTCTTGATGCCTTAGAAGTCCCATTTATATGAAAGCAGATTTTTTTTTAAGTATTTTATTCAGAAGATATGTATTAAATACTTGCAGGGGGAAATTAAAGACCCCCAAGACATTAGACCTACCTTCAAGATGCTTACAAAGGGCAAGACAGACAAATCAATTATTGTGTAAAGAATAAACATAGGGCAGCCCTGTTGGCTCAGCGGTTTAGCGTCGCCTTCAGCCCAGGGCCTGATCCTGGAGACCTGGGATCGAGTCCCACATCAGGCTCCTTGCCTCTGTCTGTCATGAATAAATAAATAAAATCTTTAAAAAAAAAAAAAGAATAAATATTATGATAGAAGACGTTAAGGAAGCTCAGAAGAGGGATGCATCATCTGGACTTCTGGGAGGAGATGAAAAATTTAATCTTTTTTTAAAGGACCTTAATTTTTATTTTTTATTTTTAAAGATTTTATTTATTTATTTATTTATTTATTTATTTATTTAGGGGGGAGAGAGAGAGAGAGAAAAAAAAAGAGAGGGAGAGGGAGAAGCAGGCTCCCCACTGAGCAGGAAGTCCGATGCAGGACTGGATCCCAGGACACTGAGATCATGACCTGAGCCAAAGGCACCCCAAGACTTTAATTTTTTTAGAACAGTTTTAGGTTCACAGTAAAATTGAGCGGAAGGTTCCCATATACCCCTTGCCCCCACACATGCACAGCCTTCCCCATTAACAACATCCTCCACCTGAGAGGTACATTTTCCTACAACTGATCAACCTATACTGACACATCATAATTACCCAAAGTCCATAGTTTACCTTAAGTTCACTCCTAGTGTATTACACTCTATGGATTTGGACAAATGTGCAATAATGTATATCCACCACTGTGGGATTATACAAAGTATTTTTATTGCCCTAACTATCCTCTGTACTCAGCCTATTCATTCCTCCACCCCCCCACAAACCCTGGAAGTCACTGGCAATCATTTGGTCTTTTTATTGCCATGTTTTGCCTTTTCCAGGTGTCATAGAGTTGGAATAATGTACTACGTAGCCTTTTCAGATTGGCTTCTTTCACTTAGTATTATACATTTACATTTCCTGTCTTTTCATGGCTTAATAGCTCATTTCTTTTTAGCATTGAATAACATTTCATTGTCTGGATATACTAGTTTGTTTATACATTCACATACTGAAAGATATTTTGGTTGCTTCCATGGTTTGGTAATCATGAATAAAGCTGCTATGAACAGCCATGTGTAGGATTTGTGTGGACATAGTTATCAACTGTAAGTTAACCTTGAAGGATGAAGTTCAGTTAGCCAAAGGTAGAGGAAAAAGTGCTGAATATTCCAGACAGAGAGAATGGCATGAGTATTCAGAGAATTTTATTCTGACTGGCATGAGTTTTTTTTCTGTATGCAAATGTAATAGAAAGAAAGGCTGGGGTCAGAGCAAGTAAGTTCTCACATGCCAAATTTGAAACTTTGTCCTGAAGCCATGGGGAGTTATTGAAGGTTTTTATAGGGCAGTGGCAGGTCCAGAGACCTTATTAATATTCTAAAAATTCTGTTTGCCAGCCATATGTAGGATGGATTGAAGGAGGTGAAGCCGGAGGCCTTCTGCTCTCCTAGAAATAGAAGAAGTGAGGAGGCCCTGACTAGGGTATGGAGGTAGAAAAGAAATTAAGGAGAGAGACCCTCCAGACTTGTGAGTAGTTGGAGGTGGTGGTAGAGATAAGCAGATTTACGGCGTAGGAGACTGGCTGTTTGGAGTGTCAGGCAATATAGAGATATGGGAGGAGGAGCTAGTCTGGAATGGATAGATGCATAAGGAGTTTCAGAAAATTTGAATCCTGGTTTTATTACTTATTAACTTTGCAATCAAGAATAAACTCCTTGGGATCCTTGGGTGGCGCAGCGGTTTGGCGCCTGCCTTTGGCCCAGGGCGCGATCCTGGAGACCCGGGATCGAATCCCACGTCGGGCTCCCGGTGCATGGAGCCTGCTTCTCCCTCTGCCTGTGTCTCTGCCTCTCTCTCTCTCTCTCTCCTCTGTGACTATCATGAATAAATAAATAAAATCTTTAAAAAAAAAAAAAAAAAAAAAGAATAAACTCCTTAACCTCTATGCAAAATGAAGAAGGTGTTATCTACTTTATAGGCAGGTCATACAGGGTCAATATTATTGATGAAATTTGGAAGTTTTGGGGTTCATGAACGAACGGCCAAGAAAGAATTCTTGAGACCTTTTTGGTGCAAAAAAGTGATTTTATTATAGCATGGGGATAGGACCCATGGGCAGAAGGAGCTGCAGCGGGATTGTGAGTAGTGACTGATAATATACTTTAAAAATTTATTATTATTATTATTAAAAATCTTATTTATTTATTCATGAGAGACAGAGGCATAGGCAGAAGGAGAAGCACCTGCACCCCCATGTTTATAGCAGCAATGTCCACAATAGCCAAACTGTGGAAGGAGCCTCGGTGTCCATCGACAGATGAATGGATAAAGAAGATGTGGTCTATGTATACAATGGAATATTACGCAGCCATTAGAAACGACAAATACCCACCACTTACTTTGACATGGATGGAACTGGAGGGTATTATGCTGAGTGAAATAAGTCAATTGGAGAAGGACAAACATTATATGGTCTCACTCATACGGGGAATATAAAAAATAGTGAAAGGTAATAAAGGGGAAAGGAGAGAAAATGAGTGAAAATATCAGAGAGGGTGACAGGACATGAAAGACACCTAACTCTGGGAAATGAACAAGGGGTAGTGGAAAGGAAGGTGGGCAAGGGTTTGGGGTGACTGGGTGATGGGCACTGAGGGGGGCACTTGGTGGGATGAGCACTGGGTGTTGTACTATATGTTGGCAAATTGAACTCCAATTAAAAAATATATACAAAAAAAAAAAAAAAAGGAGAGAGAGAAGCAGTCTCTCTGTGGGGAGCCTGATGTGGTACTCCATCCCAGCACCCCAGGATCAGGACCTGAGCCAAAGGCAGACACTCAACCAGTGAGCCACCCAGGTGCCCCTGATTACATACTTTTTAATTAGCGGGGGTTAGGGAATAGCGTAAGTCTCTAAGGAATTTGGAAGCAAGGCCTTTAGGACCTTGAGGGGCCAGCTGCAGTTAAGATTACTTCTAGTCTTAAATAAAACATAAACATAAAGGCATAAAAGCAGCCATGGGGTCCTTATGGAAGGTCATACTCTGCATGTTTCAGGTCTCTGTCACTGGGAGGCAAGCTGCAAGGAGATTTAATTTAAGCTCCAATTTCTCTCACCTTTGTTTCCCTCTCATTATGAAAGTGCCTTAAAAAACCCAAATGACTGTTCAGTTGTTACTTACTGCGTGTATAAGTCACACAGGTTGCTGTTCATGGGGAAATGATTTTAAAGGTGCTAAAAGGCATTGGTTCCAAATGTGTTCTACCTCTAAAGTCCATAGTGTAGCCCCTCTAGGAGAATCCTTGAAGTATAAATCCCCAATTAATTTTCTTGCCACCAGATTGTAAGCTTCCTAAGGCTAAGGACTAGGTCTTGTTGGATCACTTATTCCTAACCTCTAGCAAATGCCTGGCACATTATAGACTACCAATAAAAGTTGAGTCAAGGAATGAAGACATTTTGTATTTCTATATCCTTTCTCTGATAACAGCTATCGAGATATAATTCATATACCATACAATTCACCTAATTAAATTGTACAATTCAAAGGTGCTTGAGTGGCTCAGGAGGGTAAGTGTCTGCCTTCAGCTCAGGTCATGTTCTCAGGGTCCTGGGATTGAGCCCCACATTGAATCCTGCTCAGCAGGGAGCCTGCTTCCCCCCTCTCTTTCTGCCCCTCCACCCTGCTCATGCTCTCTCTCTCAAATAAATAAAATCTTTTAGAAATAAATTATAAATCCATTGGTTTTTAATATATTCAGTTATGCAACTGTTACCACAATAAATTTTGACCATTTTTATCACTCCCAGAAGGAAACCCCTATACTTATTAATAGTTACTCCCCCTTTTCCCTTCCACACCCCTCCTCCTCAGCTTTAGGCGACCACTAATCTTTTTTTTTTTAAGATTTTATTTTTTCATGAGAGACACACAGAGAGAGGCAGAGACATGGGCAGAGGGAGAAGCAGGCTCCCTGTGGGGAGCCCAAAGCGGGACTCGATCACAGGACCCCAGGATCATGACCTGAGCAGAAGGCAGATGCTCAACCACTGAGCCACCCAGGTGCTCCTTTATTTATTTTTTTTTAAGATTTATTTATTTGAGAGAGTGAGCAAGAAAGAGCATAAGCCAGGGGAGGAGCAGAGGAAGAGGGAGGAACAGGCTCCCCGCTGAGTAGGGATCTGGACATGGGACTCTATCCCAGGACCCCGAGATCACTACCCAACCCTAAGGCAGACACTTAACCAATTGGGCCACTCAGGTGCTTGGCAACCACTAATCTATTTTTGTGTCTATAGTGCCTTTTCTGGATATTTTATATAAATGGAATCTATAATATGTGATCTTTTTGTGGTGGGATCTTTTCCAACAGAATAATGTTTCTTAAGGCTTATACCTGTTGCAGTACATTTTAGCACTTCATTTGTTGGTGGGAGGCAAATAATATTCTATTATATGGATATACATTTTATTTACCCCGTGGAAAAAAAATGGTGATGTAAGAGATCTCAGCCTGTGTCCCCACAAAAAGATCAACGATTAGACAGTCATCCACAAACAAAAACAGCTCTGGGAGAGTTCTGGAGCCCATTTAAGAAATGTCAGCAACATAGTACAACAAACAAGAATAATCACACATGGGAAGGAGGAGGAAGAAGATAGCTTCATTTTGACTGCATCATCCCATCAAGACAGCACTGCTCAGCACCAAGAGGAAACCTCTCATCTAGAAAGAGTTCTCCTTGCCAGGAAAGGAAGAGCAGAGTGAGTGACCAGCTTCCCCAGACGTTCAGAAGAGTGCACAAAGATCCTGCCTCAGTCTCACTGCACTGGTAAAGCTGAGACATATAGACATATACAGACTGCTAGAAACAAGGTCTTCCTTGGTGCTATGCAATGGGAGCAATCAAGGTTCAAAATGCCTTGCTCTGTAGTCAAACCAAGCGGGTTTTACCCCTAAAGACACCAATGACAAGCACAACTGCCAGGGACCCCTTGCAGATCTCACCAGCTTTTGTCTCATAGGCATTCATATTCACTGACATCAGCCACCCAAGTCTCTCAGTCTCTCGCTGCTCCCTCCTACCCTCAGCCCAGGCCAGGAACCACAAGGGCATCCAGCCGAGGCCTCTGCAGCTGTGCAAGTGCAACAGCTAGATCTCTGTGGCTGATGTGCACTGTGTGTGTGTGCACTCAGAGCTAGTCCCTCCAGCTGCACACTTGCACACCACCTGCCTGATACCCATAACCAGGCTCCACAGCAGTGCCCATGCCTGAAGGGAGAGAGTGCAACCACAGAAGAGCACACTGACAGCCTGGGCCTTTCAGCTGCTTGTGGGCAGCTGAAAAATACAATGATTAAATGGAAACATTTAATACAGAGCTGAGAGCTTAGCTGACCAAACAGAAGAAGGAATCAACAAACTAGAAGACAGATCAATTAAAGTCACCCAATCAGAGAAGCATGAAGAAAAAAAGAATGAAAAGGAATAAAGAAAGTCCCTATGGGACTTACTGCGCCCCATGAAGAGAAATAATGTACATATCATTGGAGTCCCAGAAAGAGAAAAGAGGAAGAAAGAAGCAGAAAGTGTATGTAAAGAAATAATGGCTGAGAACAATCCAAACCTGGGGAGAAATTCGGATATCCAAGATTATGAACCCAATAGGTCAACCCAAAATTTCAATCTAAACCATTTTCTCCAAGACATGTTATAATTAAAACTACCTAAAATCAAAGAGAATTTTTAAAGCAGAGAGAGAAACAAATTTTCTCTCATATAAGGCGATGAACAGATTTTTCAGCAGACACCTTGCAGGCCAGGAGAGAATAGGATGCTATATTCTACATATATGTTCATTCTTCAGTTGAGAACATTTACAATGTTCGGTTTAGAATGAACTGTTCATCCAGTGGGAAGCATAAAAAACACCATCACATCAGTGTGGATTAGGGCATGGAACACAAGATAAATATATTTTGATGTGGAAAAGGGGAAAGAAAAGCCAGAACATGAGTTCTACTCTCCCCTTTTCCCTGGTCTCTTGGCTGCCCTCAAAGATGGCAGACCCGGGAGAGGAGCCAGGGGCTCTCCAGGAAGAAGTGGTCCCATCAGCCTGGTGGTTTATGTAAGGCTCAAGACTACAGTCAAACACCATCTCCTAGGAGCCTGCTTGATCTCTCAGGCATTTTTTAGTTCTTCATATTCCCACCAAATACTGAATTTACATTCATTTGCACTTTCCTCGTAGTATTGCAATAGCGAGTAGAGGAAAGAGCATGGGTTTGAAATCAGAGAGTCCTAAATCCTAGTTCCGCCATTTGGACCACGAAGAAGTTACCCATTTGTGGGCCTCAGGTTTGCTTTGAAAATCAAATAAGGTAACATAAGTGAAATGTCTATGATGCTATAGAATAGAAGGGATTTAGTTCATTTGGCATTGCTTCTGAGACTACAAATATAAAATCTTAGGATATTTGCTTGAAATTTCACGAAGCAAATAATATAAAGTGAGTTGCAAAGTTCTGGGAACCCCAAAGTATCCCACCTCCTCGGTGGCATTGATCTGCCCAATCTGGCAGATTCCATGTTGCATCACTTGTACTCCACCCTCACCTTTGCTGGCTTGGGAATGGATTGTGGCTAATTGTCAACGTCCCCAGAAAGTGCTTTAGGGGTACCCACTTTCCTCTGAGGATGCACACACACCCTAACATGTGAATCAGCATTTTCTTTTTTTTGTTTGTTTGTTTTTTGTTTTTTTTGAATCAGCATTTTCTATTTCTTTCTTTTTCTCTCATTGCCAGTTCCTCCCTTCACCGTCCATATTTTTTGTATGGCTGTCCACTGCCCACCTCCTAGCTTCTGGAACTGAAACAGAAGCTTTGCTTTTAGGGAGTTGTGGATTCTAATCCTAAAGATCTGTCTAGCACCTCTCTTCCTCCATCTGTAAACGAGGTCGAAAAATTTGCGATATATACAAATACCGAATCACCGGCTGTACACCTGAAGCTCACGAAATGCTGTGTGTCAATGACAGCTCAACCAAACCAACAATCCCCCCCGCGCCCATCCTATTTAGTCAATAAAGCGCCGAGAGAGGGAGGATGCTTAAAGGTGACGCCTCATTACACGAGGGAAGGCCTTACTCTTCCGGGCGGCCGTGGCTGTGCGGCGGTCGGGCCCTTTAAGGAAGGCGGTGACGCCGCGGCCAGCCTACCCGCCCTCCCCCGGGCCCGGCGTGGGGGCGGGGCAGGCTCCCAACCCGGAACTGACGGCTGCGCGCAGCCGGCGCCGCCAATCCGCGTCCCGGAAGGAGTGAGCTTGCGGCGCCCGAGCGAGTGAGTGAAAGCGGCGCCGCCCGCCGGCGGCTGGCGCGGCCGAAGCCGGGCGTCCTCCGCCTCCTCCCTTTCGGGTCCCCCGGAGAAAGCGGGCGAGCTTCTGGCGGCCGCGCTGCGCTTCCCGGCGCGGCTGTTCCCTGAGTAGGGCCTCCCCTCCGCCGCCGCCCGCGCGTGTCCGTGGCCGGCCGTGCGGCGGCGCCCACCCTCGCGGTAGCATCCCTGGCCCCAGCCCCTGCCCGGTCGGCCCGCCGTTCCTCCGCTGCCACCGCTGCCGGCACCATGGGCAGTGAGCAGAGCTCCGAGGTCGAGAGCCGACCCAACGATCTGAACCCCTCAGGTCGGTGTCCTAACTTCGCCCTCCTCCAGCTGGCCCCGTCTGCCTGCCGCGGGGGCTGCCTCCCCGCCTCGTGGGCACCGGGACCGCGGACGCCGACGCCCAGAGAGCCCCCGCCCTGCTCGTTTTCTCGAAAAGAGCGAAAAAGGCCACCGCCTGTCCTGGCCGTCACTCCCGCGATGGGAGCGAGTGCCCTGAGACGCGAGCTAAACCAGCCGTGCGCTCGGGCCCGCTGCTTCTCCCAGCTCCGCCTCCTCTTTAAAAGACGACCTGGTTAACGTTTGGCGAGGGTACTCGGGACGGGCCTGGGGTGATGCGGCTCACGCAGCGGATGGGGCACGGACAGGGCCTCTCCGAACGCGTTCCTTCTGACAGCGGGTCTTAGACGCTCCTCTGCAGGGGTGTGGGGCAGGTGTGCAGTCGCTTCGGACCCTTGGGTGCGAGCGAACGTCTCCAGAAGCTGCATTTTCCCTCGAGGTGTCTCGACTCCCTTTCTCATATCGGAGGAACCGGTCAGCACCGTAGGCTCTGGTGTTTTTCTTTATTCTTCGCGCTTACATAGTTTTAAGATTTCTCCCAGCGCTTGAGGTAGGAATGGGAGGATTATTGCGCTGGGAATATAGTAAGCATTCAGTAAATGAAACAGCTGAGGTCTATTTGAGAATCATATGCCCCCCCCCCCTTTTTTTTTTAGCCACAAATCCTAGGACAACTGGCACCGCTCTGGATACACTAGGGTTGCTAATCCAAACGGGATTAAATGTGGAGCCTAGATATAAACTATTAGCTTCAGGTGTACGATCTAGTGATTTGATACTTGTATATATTATGAAATTTTAGGCCCTGTTTTACAGGAGAAAGAGAGATGCTAGATAGAATTAAAATCCACAACTCTTTTTTTTTTTTTTTAAGATTTTTATTTATTCATGAGATACACAGAGAAAGAGAGGGGGCGGGGCAGAGACACAGGCAGAGGGAGAAGCAGGCTCCCTGCAGGGAGCCCGATGTGGGACTCCATCCCGGGTCTCCAGGATCACGCCCTGGGCCCAACGCAGACGCTAAACCGCTGAGGCACCCAGGGATCCCCACACAACTGTCTTTCAATACGCAGAACCGTTCTCTGCCTGGTAGGATCTGTAGTTCAGAAAAGTAGAAGCCGACAGATCTAGGGTTACGACTAGTTCAGACCCTCATTTGGAGGATAGATTGGCACAGCTTCTAATGGTGAGCGGCATCTCTTAGCTTTGCTACATTGTGCTATTTCCTTGGGAAACCCAGATTATTTTATCTGTTACAGAAAATACAGTAATAGTTGTCACCCTTTATTTCTTTGCCTATGTGTCAGTCTAGAAGCGTATTTGAGGGGAAGAAGTGTGGCATCTTTTT
This sequence comes from Canis lupus familiaris, assembly GCF_011100685.1. Lineage (NCBI taxonomy): Eukaryota > Metazoa > Chordata > Mammalia > Carnivora > Canidae > Canis > Canis lupus. Next base: position 12,244,539 of record NC_049248.1, read on the forward strand.
AATATGCTTGCTCACCTCCTGACCCAACAGCATGAACTTGAATTAGTACTGTAGCATGCTAACCAATAGCATAGGTTAGAATTTGCAGAGTCCCCTGTGCTAAGTAGTTTCACGTGCATCCACATTTAATTCTTATAGCCCCATTTTACAGGTAAGGTGATAGAGATTAGCTAGAACCTAGTGAAATCTGTTTTCCCCTGGAGTCTGGGGGAGAAGAAATCACTTAATTTGTAGCAGAAAAGATTTCTGGCTTGGGATTTGTGAAATATTAGGTAAATTACCAAATGAGATTAAGAGGCACTTCTTGAAGAGCAGTAAAAGCAGAGATTCTAAAAGAGTGAATGCCAAGCCCAGGAAACTCTGGCCTCCAGGAGGACTCTGTGGCATCCCTCCATTAACCTTTGAGACATGACTACGATGAGCTTGCAAATACTAACTTCTAGAAGGTAAACCACTTTATTTTTTTATTTTATTTTTAAAATTTTTATTTATTTATGATAGTCACACACACACACACACAGAGAGAGGCAGAGACACAGGACAGAGGGAGAAGCAGGCTCCATGCACCGGGAGCCCGACGTGGGATTCCATCCCGGGTCTCCAGGATCGTGCCCTGGGCCAAAGGGAGGCGCCAAACCGCTGCGCCACCCAGGGATCCCCGGTAAACCACTTTAAAGGTTTATTCTTGCCCTAACCAGGAAGATATTTGAGGAGAGGAGGATATTTTGGTCTGGTCTAGGAAGTTGTTGGTATTTGGAATCCTTCCTACCAATGCTTTACTTTCTCTCAAGGGACCTGGAATTGACCAGCTGCTAGCAGTCCTACAAATTTCTGAATTTGGCCTCAGCCTAAAAGGGACCTCTACTATTTATTTCTGCCCTTTTTCGACTAATGCCTATAACTGTAAGGGTGAGGGGTCTGTGCCTCCGGAATAGACCCATCGTATAGGGTTGAGAACCAGTATTTTTCCCCCCATGAGTAGGATCTATTAAAAGTACCTGGCTTGCTGTGATAAGGTGGCTAGACAGTTTGCAACCTCAGTTTCACAGGGATGGACCACATACACCAATATCCTATACATCTCCTTTTCTAGCACTGTTGACCTTGGGCAGGTAACAGCCAAATTTTGTACTCTCATTTTCTCATTGGTAAAATAGGGACAATGAAAAAAAAAATAAGGACAACGGGGATCCCTGGGTGGCGCAGCGGTTTAGCGCCTGCCTTTGGCCCAGGGCGCGATCCTGGAGACCCGGATCGAATCCCACGTCGGGCTCCTGGTGCATGGAGCCTGCTTCTCCCTCTGCCTGTGTCTCTGCCTCTCTCTCTCTCTCTGTGTGACTATCATAAATAAATACAAATTTGAAAAAAAAAAATAGGGACAATGTCAGGAGAACCAAAGAAGTAAAAATTTAAAATAATCTACCTATATTTTTGTGTGTTGAACAGTAAGATATTTTTAATTACAAAAGGAATTTCATACATGTTATAGGGTCCTGTAATGTTTGAAGGTTTTTTAGTCGAAAATAGAGGTCTCCCATGATTCATTGCCACCTTCCAGCCCGCACTGCGGGATAAGTGCAGTTAGCATTTCTTTTTGTGTAAAAATACGTGTCTTTTTTTTTTTTTTTTAAGATTTTATTTATTTATTCATGGGAGACACACAAAGAGAAGCAGAGACACAGGCGGAGGGAGAAGCAGGCTCCATACAGGGAACCCGACATGGGACTTGATCCTGGGTCTCCTGGATCAGGCCGAAGGCCAAACGTGGCGCTAAACCCCTGAGCCACCTGGGATGCCCCTAAAAATACATTTTTTTAATGAATGTACTCAAAACAGCTTTGGTGAGACAGAGGGGGCAACTAACATGGAGCTCCTGAGCAGTGTAACTTTATTTTCAGTGACCCCTTCTCCAGCGAAGCATAGAGCCAAGATGGACGATATTGTGGTTGTAGCTCCAGGCTCCCAGCCCTCAAGGAACGTTAGCAACGATCCTGATGTCATCAAGTTGCAAGAGATTCCAACTTTCCAGCCGCTTTTGAAAGGTAAGAACTTGGCTTTTGTCTTATCTGAACCTGCCAGAAATGTTTGCGTAGACACACTAATCTTCCCAGAGAGCTATGTGCCTTCCTCATCTCCTTTAGGTCTTTGCTTAAATGGCATCTTCTTGGTGAAGCCTTTGGCTGCCCTGTTTAGAATTGCAACCCTTTTTGCTATTTTTCCCTGTAATAGTTAATCACCGTTGATCTGCTGCATAGTTTACTTATTTGTTTACAGTCTGTGTTTCTCTGTTAGAATGTGGGCTCTGTGATGGTAGGAACTTTCTGTGTTTTGTGCACTGTCGAATCATAGCACCTGAAATAGAGCATAGTATAAAGTAGGTACTGAGAAACTGCATGAATGAATGATGTTGGAGTTGGCCTTTACCTGTATATTTATACGAAAAGATTTTTCACTGTTATTTGTGGTCTGAACTATGGGTTGACTAGTTCAGATCCATAAAATGTCTATAATCCTAGATAAACTTAGAATTAATCCTGACAACCATTTTGTATGAGAGTGGAGGGTATATATGAGAGGATTAGCATATATTGATCAGTGTATACTGAGATCAGAGTTACCTTTTTCTATTTTTACTTTTTAAAGATTTATTATAGAGAGAGCACACACATGTGAGCATGTGCAAGCAGGAGGAGGGGGCAGGGGAAGAGGGAGATAAGCAGATTCCCTGAGGAGTGAGGAGCCAGACAAGGGGCTTGATCCCAGGACCCTTGGATCATGACCTGAGCCAAAATCAAGAGTCAGATGCTCAACCGACTGAGCCACCCAGGCACCCCAGAGTTACCTTTTAATATAAATTGTATTATTCATTTGATAATTTTTAATTATCAAATTTTATCAAAAGCGGTAAATGATAATTTCATTACATATTTTTATGTTACATGTTTTTGTTAATAAATTTATCTTATGTTGTCGTCATATACATTAAAGAAGTAGTAGCAATGACTTTGTGTTAACTAAATGGGGTTTCTATTATAAGAATCCCTCTTTTTGTCTCTTTTCCTCCAGAAGATTAGGAAATAGAAATGAACATAAGGTCCTGGTTTACTTAACCTGGTACAACATAGTATAAAACTTCTTGCGTTTATACAGCTATTTGTATTGGAAGGTACCCTCCTCCACACACATACAAACACATGTCATCCCCTTAATCCTTACATAGTTAAATATGTTTGAATGATTTGTGTCAGATCAGACACCTCACAGGTAGAGAGGTTGAACTTGAACCTTCTTCAATGATGTCAAATACTAGTTACACTATTCCACAGTGTACCTAAAAAAACAAAAATAAAACAGAGTCCTATATCGTCTCATTCTGCCCCACACTTCGTCTGCTTTCCAGGTGAGGAAATAAAAGATTTCAGTCTTTTCCCAGAGGCCTCAGTGTTCGACTTTGCAAACCGCTTTGGTTCTTATGTGAAAAAACACATTACATCTTGTTGCAAGTCTTAATAGTTTTCATTATTTTGAGGGATAACGTGATTCTCCAAAAAAGCCAGCATTAATGAAATTTCCATCTCCACATGTCCCTGTACAATCAGATTAGAAGATAGCCAGATTTAATGAATCTGTAGAAACTTAGAGGTGGACACTTGTGTTTTGTGCTCTAGCCCTCCCAGACATGCATGTAGTACTGCCCAGATTTGTAGTGTCACGCCTCTGCTTCCTGTTAGCTATGTCCTCCCATAGTCCTTCTAGTCCTGGGTGAGGCCTGATGTGACCAGCATTTGTCCTCACTTTAGGCAGACTAAAAACAAGCAAGAACAAAAACCAAAAACTCCCAGCATTTTGAGATATATTTAATAATTTCCTGGAATGTTTCTTTTCTAAGCATTCGAAATAATTCTTATTTTATGGCAGTGGATTGATTAGTAGAGAAAGTATCGAGGAGAAGGCTTGGAAACTAACCTCAGATTGATTGATTGATTTTAATTTTTTTAAATTTTTATTTATTTTTAAAGATTTTATTTATTTATTCATGAGAGATAGAGGCAGAGACACAGGCAGAGGGAGAAGCAGGCTCCATGCAGGGAGCCCCACATGGGACTTGATCTCGGGGTCTCCAGGATGAACCCTCCCCCCCCCCAGCAGAAGGCTGCGCTAAACCACTGAGCCCCTGGGGTTGCCCCCAATCTCAGATTTAAAATCATCATTGGGAACTCTAGAAGTGAATGACTACAGTGCAGTTGGACTTGGTTGCATTGATACCTGGATTTAAATTGGGACTTGGCTACCCACTGGTTATGTAGCCCTGACTTTGTTTTTCACCTCTTTTGGACCTTGGTTGTTGAGAACATTGAGAATAGATGTGAGAGAGAGAGGAAGACTGCTGAGGGGCAGGTTGCAGTTAAGGGGTGATTTGGGATTTGGCTAAAAATGGTGGAGAAATTAGTTGATAAGGGTGGCATGAAAATAGAAATGACAACACGTGGCAGGAGCCAGACTGCAGGGAACAAAAAAAAAGCCAGGAATCATTTAAGTGAGTGCTTGTGTTTCACTGGTGAAAGAGGAAACCTCTTAGTGATTAGAAGGCAGGGGGACAGTTGGGTGGAAATAATAAGTATAATTATGATAATAGTAGGATCTAACCCCTCCTCTCCCTCCTGTACCTTGGCATGATATTGTTATTCTTCCCGCTTTATAGATTAAAACATTAAGGTCCACAGAGCAGAATTCATTATCTCGAATCCCATGGCTCTAAGTGATAGCCCCTCTAAAGATGGCATCAGGACATGGAGTTTTTAACTGTTTGGTTTTGCACGTGGAATAAGACTGTTTCCAAGTCTAGCAAAGCCAATTATAAAGATCACTAGGCTGAAAAAGAAAATAGGGTGATGAGTGTAGGGTTGTTTGGATTTTTAGGTGCAGCATTTGTTGCAGAGCCTCCTGCTTTGACATTGTTCTGCCTGGTAATTTAAAGGCCTGCCGTCTGCCTGCTGGGCTGCTGGAGGGGCCACTCATCACTGCTGCCTTTATACTCTAATCTCTTTTTTTCACCCTTTACTGCTTTCAAGATGAGGCTATTTCTCAAAGTAGTAAAAAGGCCACACAGTGAGGGCTGTACCCCCCAGGTTTGATTTCAGAAAGCTTTTTATTCAAGTTAATGACAGTTTATTCTTTCAAAACAATATATTCAAGTATTACAGAGTTCACTATTGTTCCATAACGTCATGTGATGTAGTGCTAATGCTGGTGGGTGATCTGCAGATCCCAGTAGCTGGGCGAGTTTGGGGCTATTCGTATGACTGAGGTAATGTTTGCATTTTTAATAAGCAAGCAGATTCTTTCCTTGGTCTTAACCCTTTTGGATAAATATACCAGAGTATAATTTGTGCTCTAGTATACTGGTGCCAAATATCTGTTCCTCTTTTTATTTAAACCAAAAGAATTTCTATTTTTCATAGCAATATCTAAATTAGTAATTATTTTGAAGTGTAAAGTATTTGCTATAAAATGAAAAATTAAAAAATTATAAGTAGTAATAAATGGCCACAACAGAACACAAAAGCAAAATGTAGATTTGATGCAAATTAGATTCCTGGGGTTAAACAAGCCCTATAAATCTCTTACTTGAAATTCAGCCTCTTATATTTTTTAGTGAATTGCATGATTTTATGTCAGTCTATAGAAATGAAATATTCATAAGAGAAATGAAAAATTGATATTTTATATGTAAAAGTTATAGAATTATCAGGAGTTCATCATCCTGATGATGAATATATGCATACACACCCACACACACACAGAGGCATGTATGCGCACATATGACCTTCTTTACAACTTACGATTCTTTACTGACTCTGGATATAAGGTAAGATTGTCCTGCTGCCTAAGGAGGACACTGTCCTTGTTACCAGCAAAGAAAGTCAAACATATACAGTGTAGATGCTTAAGTGATACTAAGCAGCTTTGTTGGGAGTTTGTTTGGTTGTTGAGAACATGATGTATGTGTAGTAGATTTTGACAGTGAAAAGCCTGGGGCCCTTCTTGGTGGAACAGAATCTCATGAAATAGCAGTGAAGTCTCCCAAATCATATGGAACATTGAGAATTAATGCATGAGGCTGGAGCTGGGAAGGAATGAATCAATGGAAAAGGGTGGTGAGGAGAACATGAGGGAGCTGCGTTTCAAATGACCAGTTTATTCACATCTTTCTCACCCATTCATCTTTTAGCCAGACAAATAAAGGTGGAGAGTCTTTGCGTTCATCAGACACCTGTCTCTGCCAGCTGTCAGACCTTATCTCTGTTTTGGAAATAGGATGCCAAAGGAGAGGATGGGAGAATGGATTTTCGAGCTTGGTCTTCTCTGAATGGCATAAAGGTGACCTCTAAGGCCAGGGTTGATCCTGAGAGTCTATTTTACCCCAAATACTATATTTGAAAAGTTGATGATGTGTTCCCAATTACCTTCTAGATGATTTGTCTATCTAATACCTTTTCAGTTAACCTTTTAAACATGGCTGTTAGCCAGAAGAGCTGAAGTACTAGGCGAGTGATCCCTTAAATCAGTTGAGAAGGCAGAGCCATTTTGCAAGAGCAGCCTGACTTTTTTCCTCATTTCACTATGCATCTGTGCGTGTATCCATACTTGTTTCTTTCCATCAGATCTAAGAGCGAGTATGTCAGTACCTTTCTCCGAAACTTAATGCCTTTTCATTTCATTTTTTTCTCCATTTGCTGAGACTTTGCTTCTGTACTTTCTTTGAATTTAGCATCTAGCTTAGTAAGCCTCTTTCCTCTTGTGCCAATTTACAGTTCTTCCCATCTTTTTTTTTTTTAATTTATTTATTGAGAGAGTAAGTGAGCACGTGAGTGAGCTGGGGCTGGGGGCAGAGGCAGAGGGAGAGAGATAATCTCAAGTGGACTCCAATCTGGAGCACCACGCAGAGCTCTCTCAGGACCCTGAGATCATAGCCAGAGCTGAAATCAAGAGTTGGATGCTCAACGGACTGACCTACCCAGGCTCCACATATATTTTTCCCATCTTTTAAATGGAAGAGACAAAAATACCTTCTTTTGACTCCATTTCCTCTCTTGCTACCATGCTTTCTCTTATCTCTGCTGCCAGATTTACTGACTACATGGCCACTACATGCTGTCACCACATCCTTTCTACCTCTTCCATTCTTGAGGTTCTATGGTCTGGCTCTCACATATACTTCATTAACATTTGTTTTGGAAGGTTATTTTGAAGTCGTCTCTTTTCATGCCTAAAGTTTTTCTCAGTCCCCATTCTTTTCCATATTTAAATTTCCATCCCACTTAAACTTTCAGCTTTATGATCCACCCCCCACATTGTGTTTTATTTTTTTTGGTCTCATGGCCTAATGCTTTTTTGAAGAATTGAGGTCTTAAGAGTTTTATTTTAGAATATAGACATCTAGATGATTCTAAGCCTTCATCATCAGCTTCAGCTTTTTTAAAAAAGATTTTATGTAATTAAAAAAATAAAAGATTTTATGTATTTATTAGAGAGATTGAGAGCAAGCAGAGGGAGGAACAGAGGGAGAGAACAAGCAGACTTTGTGCTGAGCACACAGTCCAATGTGAGGCTCTCAATCCCAAGACCCTGAGATTCTGACCTGAGCCAAAAATCAAGAGCCAGACACTTAACCAACTGAGCCACCCAGGCGCCCCTCAGCTGCAAACTTCTTGTCCATTTCTCCAACTGGTCAATACAAGCAAGTGTTGTATTTTTAATTCAGCATGCCCCATCTTCCACCTATGTATGTATTGGTTCATTTATTCAACAAGCATTTATAGGACCTTATTTTATTAGGTGAATGAGACACATTCGTGTACACTTAAAAAGAATGTGTTGTTCAGTTGTTAGGTATAATGTTGGGGTTTTTTTTTTTTTAAGATTTATTTATTTATTCATGATCGAGAGAGGCAGAGACACAGGCAGAGGGAGAAGCAGGCTCCATGCCGGGAGCCTGAAGTGGGACTTGATCCCGGGATTCCAGGATCTCGCCCTGGGCCAAAGGCAGGCGCTAAACCGCTGAGCCACCCAGGGATCCCCTATTGTCGGGTATAATGTTTTACATCAAAGTGTGATTGATGGTATTTAATTAGTTCTACCACTTAAAGGTGTTAAAATCTCCAGCTGTGTTGTGTTTGTCTATGCCTTTTGTATTTTGGAGAGCTTATTAGGCATTCACACACTGATGTTTATTATATTGACCCTTTTATTATTATGAAATTGTCCTTCTATCTGTGGCATTATCTCCTGTCTTGAAGTCTGTTTTGTCTTATGTTAATATATTTTCTCATACTTATTGTTTGCATAGTATGTATCTTTTTCCATTCTTTTATTTATGTATATTTTTATCTATTGTGTCTTTAAAGTGCATCTCTTATAGACAGCATTTGGTTGAGTCTTCTGTACCTATGCTGGCAGTCTGTCTTTTAATTGGGGTATAAATTGATATAGTTGGATTTAGGTCTACCATTTGGTTTTTGTTTTCTATTTGTGTGGTCTGCTTTTGGTTTCTCCCTTTTGCTGACTTTTTGGATGAACTGAATTTTTTTAGTATTCCATTTTAATTCCTCTATTAGCTTCTTTAGTTGTATTTTTTTGCATTATTTTTTTAGTGGTTGCTCTAGCGATTGTAATACACATTTTTTTTTTTTTTAAGATTTTATTTTTAAGTGATCTCTCCATCCAGTGTGGGGCTTGAACTCCCAATACCAAGATCAAGGGTCACATGCTCTATCAACTGAAGCCAGTCAAGTGCCCCATTATACACATCTTTAACACCATAGTCCACATAGAGTTAATATTGTGCCACTTTGCATGAAGTGTAAGACCCTTTCAGTGATGTGGTTCCATTTACCCCACTTCTTTGTGCTATAGTTGTCATATTAGTGCATCTCCATATGCTAGGAATCCCATATATAAATTAGTAAATTATATTTATATATAAATTAAATATAAACAAAATTTGTTATTGTAGTATGTAAAATAATTGTATATATTTGACAATAATATATTTTAAACACATACCTTTTTTTTACAATCACATATCTTTTTTTAATCACATATCTTTTTTTTTAATCACATATCTTTTAAAGAAATTAAAAACTATGTATGTAATGATATGTCTCCCCATATTTACCATTTCCAGAATTCTTTTTTTTTTTTTTTTCCATTTCCAGAATTTTTAGTCCCTTTCTGTAGATTCAGGTTTCTCTTTGATGTCACTTATTTTAGTCTAAAGACCTTCTTGGGGATCCCTGGGTGGCGCAGCGGTTTGGCGCCTGCCTTTGGCCCAGGGTGCAATCCTGGAGACCTGGGATCGAATCCCACATCAGCCTCCCGGTGCATGGAGCCTGCTTCTCCCTCTGCCTATGTCTCTGCCTCTCTCTCTCTCTCTCTGTGACTATCATAAATAAAAATAGAAAAAAAATTAAAAAAAAAAATAAAGACCTTCTTGTAGTATTTCTTATAGTGCAGATCACCTGGAAACAAATTTTATTTTTATTTATGTAAAGATAAATTTCTGCTCAATTTTTGCCCAGTTTGATTATAAAATTTTTCCCCCTTTTCTTGGGTAAGTTTTTGAGGAGATACTGTGGGACTCTGTGAAGTCTCATTTCTCAACACACTTTCTCCTTCACTGGTTATAATGCTGTTTCTTATTTGGATTAATTATACAGAGACAGTTGCCAAAAAGGGATTTTTTTCTACCTTTATCATTCCTTCTACATTTAGTAGTTTGCATTCTGCCATCAGGAAGAACTTTATTGTCTCTCCATTTATTTATTCATGTACTTATTTAAGTCTATGTGGAATGGCGAATTCTTGTTTTATTCGATTAGTTATAATCTGTGACAATCACTATTTTTAATCTCAAAATGCTCCAAATTTAGGGGTGCCTGGCTGGCTTAGTCAATGGTGTGAGCAACTCTTGGTCCTGGGGTTGTGGGTTCGAGTCCCTGTTGGGTGTAAAGATTACTTAAAAATATAAAATCTTAAAAAAATGCTCCAAGTTTATCCAGTTGTAACATTGTTAGTGTAGCTCACTGTGTCCTTTTGACATATTCTCATTATTTGAGCATGTTTTTATTTTCTGGCACAAATAATGTTTCAGACTTTTCTTGCTCTTCCTTGGCCCCAGCCTTAGAATCAGGCATTTCTCCAGGAGACCTGGTTATTATAGTGGAGAGTAGTATTTAAAACCAGTCTAAGGCATTCTCAGTGGATTTAGCAAGGAAATATATGTATGTGTATATACATAATACACACTTACATGTATTTTTGTATTTATATATATTGAAAATGCTAAGTTAACAATAATGTGTTCCAAGTTAATGATCTGTAGGTTTATAGTCTTTATCAAATACTTTGGCTATTATTTCTTCAAGTATTTTTTTGCCCCCCACTCCTTCTTTTTGTGGGACTGCATTTTATATGTTAAACCACTTGATGTTTCATAGGTCTGATCACTGGTGAACCTTTCTTTCTTTTTTTCTTTCTTTTTTTTTTTTTGGTCTCTTTCCTTTCTGTACTTATTTTGGATAATTTTATTGCTGTGTTTCTAGGTTTAGTGATTTTTTTTTTCTGTCTTGTCTATACTGTTCTTAATTCCATCCAATGAATTTTAAATTACAGATCATTGTATTTTTCAACTTTAGATGTACCTACCCGCCTTTTTTTTTTTTTTTTTTTTTTTTTTTTTTTTTTTTATTGGTGTTCAATTTACTAACATACAGAATAACACCCAGTGCCCGTCACCCATTCACTCCCACCCCCCGCCCTCCTCCCCTTCCACCACCCCCAGTTCGTTTCCCAGAGTTAGCAGTCTTTACGTTCTGTCTCCCCTTCTGACATTTCCCACACATTTCTTCTCCCTTCCCTTATTTTCCCTTTCACCATTATTTATACTCCCCAAATGAATGAGAACATATAATGTTTGTCCTTCTCCGACTGACTTACTTCACTCAGCATAATACCCTCCAGTTCCATCCACGTTGAAGCAAATGGTGGGTATTTGTCATTTCTAATAGCTGAGTAATATTCCATTGTATACATAAACCACATCTTCTTTATCCATTCATCTTTCGTTGGACACCGAGGCTCCTTCCACAGTTTGGCTATTGTGGCCATTGCTGCTAGAAACATCGGGGTGCAGGTGTCCCGGCGTTTCATTGCATTTGTCTCTTTGGGGAAAATCCCCAACAGTGCAATTGCTGGGTCGTAGGGCAGGTATATTTTTAACTGTTTGAGGAACCTCCACACAGTTTTCCAGAGTGGCTGCACCAGTTCACATTCCCACCAACAGTGTAAGAGGGTTCCCTTTTCTCCGCATCCTCTCCAACATTTGTGGTTTCCTGCCTTGTTAATTTTCCCCATTCTCACTGGTGTGAGGTGGTATCTCATTGTAGTTTTGATTTGTATTTCCCTGATGGCAAGTGATGCAGAGCATTTTCTCATGTGCATGTTGGCCATGTCTATGTCTTCCTCTGTGAGGTTTCTGTTCATGTCTTTTGCCCATTTCATGATTGGATTGTTTGTTTCTTTGGTGTTGAGTTTAATAAGTTCTTTATAGATCTTGGAAACTAGCCCTTTATCTGATATGTCATTTGCAAATATCTTCTCCCATTCTGTAGGTTGTCTTTGAGTTTTGTTGACTGTATCCTTTGCTGTGCAAAAGCTTCTTATCTTGATGAAGTCCCAATAGTTCATTTTTGCTTTTGTTTCTTTTGCCTTCGTGGATGTATCTTGCAAGAAGTTACTATGGCCGAGTTCAAAAAGGGTGTTGCCTGTGTTCTTCTCTAGGATTTTGATGGAATCTTGTCTCACATTTAGATCTTTCATCCATTTTGAGTTTATCTTTGTGTATGGTGAAAGAGAGTGGTCTAGTTTCATTCTTCTGCATGTGGATGTCCAATTTTCCCAGCACCATTTATTGAAGAGACTGTCTTTCTTCCAATGGATAGTCTTTCCTCCTTTATCGAATATTAGTTGACCATAAAGTTCAGGGTCCACTTCTGGATTCTCTATTCTGTTCCACTGATCTATGTGTCTGTTTTTGTGCCAGTACCACACTGTCTTGATGACCACAGCTTTGTAGTACAACCTGAAATCTGGCATTGTGATGCCCCCAGATATGGTTTTCTTTTTTAAAATTCCCCTGGCTATTCGGGGTCTTTTCTGATTCCACACAAATCTTAAAATAATTTGTTCTAACTCTCTGAAGAAAGTCCATGGTATTTTGATAGGGATTGCATTAAACGTGTATATTGCCCTGGGTAACATTGACATTTTCACAATATTAATTCTGCCAATCCATGAGCATGGAATATTTTTCCATCTCTTTGTGTCTTCCTCAATTTCTTTCAGAAGTGTTCTATAGTTTAAAAAAGTCTTCATTTCCTTGCTTATGCTTTCCTCTACTTATTAAACATGAAGAGTGTGTTTATAATAATATTTTAACTGCTAGTCCATCATTTCTGGATCTGTTTTTTATTGAATGAAGTTTCTCTGTATCTCAGGTCACATTTTCCTACTTCTTTGCATGCTTGGAAATTTTTTTATTGTATGCCAAGTATTTGATATTTTGTGTTTCTGGGTGCTAGAGTTTGCTTTATTCCTTTAAAGTATTTTGGACTTTATTCTGCATAAAGTTACTTGTAATCAGCTTAATTCTTTTTGACTTGCCTTTATGTTTTGTCAGGGCTTATCCAGGGAAGTCTTTAGTCACATTTAACTGAGCCTCACTACTAAGGCAGTACCCTTCTGAGTACTTTACCTGTTGCCCACGTATTATGAAGTCTTCACCCTGGAAGATAGGAATATGAAATGTTCTTTACCTTATGTGAATTTCAGAAGTTGTTTGGCCTCCTGCTTTCCTGTAGTTCTTTCTCCAGCCGAAGGAATTATACCTCATACATTCACAGCTTAGAGTGCAGCCAGAGATCAGGGTACCCTCTGCAGTTCTTGAATACTCTTTTATTGAGCTCTCTCCTTTCTTAGATTCTGTTGCATAAACTCTGATCCCTTAGTCTCTCCAAACTCCACATTCTCTCTCTTGAATGCAGAGTCCAGTGGGCTCTTTATGGATATCCCACCCTGGTCTGCATCCTGGAGACTGCTTTTGAGTAATAGTCTGGAGAAATGATAGGACTCCCTTGTTTTCCTTCTCAGGGATCAAAGCCCTACACTGCCTGTGATACAGCCATCTGAAAAGAATGTATCATATATTTGGTCTGGTTTCTAGTTGTTTATGATGAGAAGGCATAATAGCAGTTTTTTTTTTTTAGCAGTTATGTTTATGATGAGAAGGCACAATAGCAGTTAATCCTTCATGAGTAGGGATCCCTGGGTGGCGCAGCGGTTTGGCGCCTGCCTTTGGCCCAGGGCGCGATCCTGGAGACCCGGGATCGAATCCCACGTCAGGCTCTCAGTGCATGGAGCCTGCTTCTCCCTCTGCCTATGTCTCTGCCTCTCTCTCTCTCTCTCTCTCTCTCTCTCTGTGTGTGTGTGTGACTATCATAAATAAATAAAAAAACAAAAACAAAAAAAAAACAACAAAAAAAAAATCCTTCATGAGTAGAAGCAGAAATCCTAAAAAAAAAAGTGCTTTGTAGTCTTTATTTTTTCTCCATCACCACTTCTGTTTTACTTAAGCACTTCATGCCAACAGCTTTTGATTACTACATTGGTCATTCGTTTCCGTAGTCTACAGTTGACTCTTGAACAGTGTAAGTGTCAGAGGCAAAATCGATGTATAACTTTTGATTTCCCCACCCCCAAAATGTAACTACTAATAATGTTCTGCTTTTTTTCCTCCTAATAATGTTGTTGACCAGAAGCCTCACCGAAAACATAAATTGCCGACTAACACGTATTTTTGTTATATATATTATATACCATATTCTTATAAAAAAAAAAGTAAGCTAGAGAAAAGAAAATGTAATTAAGAAATTTATAGGGAAGAGAAAATATATTTACAGCACTGTGTTTATTGGAAAAAAATCCAAATCTAAAGTAGACCTGCACAGTTCACACTTGTATTGTCAAAGGGTTGACTGTAGTGATAAACACCTGCCAGGTGTTTGGCAGTGTTCCAGATAGTAGAGCTATCGAAGAATGTAAGACACAGTTGCTGCCCTTTAGGAGCTTAGAGTTTTAGTTTTGTGAGTAATTTAGATAGATAAGTAATTTACAATAATATACTCTGAGTAATAGTGGCCACATGCCCAAAAGATTAGACCTGCATGAAAAAGAGAATCATTAACTTGCCCTGGGAATTTGGGGCAGGTTTCACAGAGGAAGTAATACTTGAGTTGGGCTTGAGGGATGTGGATTCATGGCTTAAAGGATCTTCCATATAAACCAAAAGTTATAATTAGAAGATGCCAAAACAATTCTTGACCAAAATTATATCTGGGATGTGCTGCTTTGATTTTCTTTTATTACTCCAGATACCCATATATATGCAGGTTACATTCTAATTTTAATTTTAAGCCATATTAGACATTAACTTACTGGAATAATTACCTATTACTTTATATACTGTTATTCTTTTTTTTTTTAACTTTTAATTTGTGTTATATTATGAATTTAAACAAGGTATACTATACGTGGTTTACTTTAGCTAGTACCCAAGGGTTTATCTTTCTCAGCAATGTCATTTCCTGGATAAGCTAGCTGATTACTCCTGGAATATCACAATAAAAACAGATATGTGTATTTCTTTTTTTAAGATTTTATTTATTTATTTGAGATAGAGAGTGAGAGAAAGCTCAAGCAGAGGCCAGAGTGAGAGGGAGCAGCAGACTCCCCACTGAGTAGGGCGCCTGATGTTCAATCCCAAGATCCGGGATCATGACCTGAGCCGGAGGCAGACGCTTTAACTGACTAAGCCACCCAGGCACCCCAGATGTATGTATTTCTTTTTAAGGCTCTGGTTTGTCGGTAGTTTTTGCTAAGTGACAGCCTGGAAACATTCCAAAGTTGAATAATGTAAAACTCTGTTAGTCATCTCCCAATTTTTCTACTTTTCCAAAAATCACATATAAAAATTCTTTTACGTTTAAGCATTAGCATTTGATGGAATGCCAAGGTTTAAAGGTGTTCCCAGAATTTAAAAAAATTCCATTCCCCCCCCCCCCCACCCCAGTTTTAACTGATTATAGGAAAGATTCGTTTTTCTGTTCTGGGCAAAAGTGAAAGTCATATACTCTTTTTAGAACCAGATGTTATATTTATTTATTCATTTAACCAAATTCATTGCCCTGTTGCTGTTTATCAGATATTTTTAGGCTAGAGATACAAAAACAAAAAAAAATTATTTCTTCCTATGAAGAGCTGACAGTCTAGTGTGGGAAACTATATCCTTAACAGATAATTGTGATTCGATACGGTAAGTGCTTATAAAGTATAAAGCTTTAGGGAATCCAAAGAGTAGAATAACTTATTCTGAGAGGCAGGAATGCTTGACTAGAACAACTTAGAAGAATTTATATTTGTGTTCCTGATAGTAATTACTTCCAAAGCTCTATTACGCATAAAAAAGCCACATGAAGAAACTTTTTAAAAACTGATTTTTAAGGCCCCAAACTTAGAAAATGTTAAAGTAGCATTCCAGGTGATTCACTTTGGAAAACACTGATCTTAGCACTTGATCTTAGCCAAAAGGCGGCAAAGCTATGAGCTAGATGTTTTAGAATTTATTTATTTATTTATTATTTATTTATTTATTTATTTACTTATTTATTTATGATAGTCACAGAGAGAGAGAGAGAGAGAGGCAGAGACACAGGCAGAGGGAGAAGCAGGCTCCGGGAGCCTGACGTGGGATTCAATCTGGGGTCTCCAGGATTGGGCCCTGGGCCAAAGGCAGGCGCTAAACCGCTGCGCCACCCAGGGATCCCCTGTTTTAGAATTTAAATACTGCTTGAGATTACAGAAGTGTTAGATCATTCAACTAAATGATTTTAGATATTTTTTAAGAGATGTTATCAAGAGTATTTTGGAATATGTCATTAGGTTTTTATTAATTTTAGATGAACTCCAGTGTTAAAACCGATTCACATTTAATGCCTGTTCATTAAATTTTGGACTTGTTGAGAATTCATTACTTGTAGAAGAATTTAAAAGTCACTGGGTTTTGGTAATGTTTAAATATTTTTTTCCCATGAAAATTTCAGTTTCACAGAAAGCCAATGAAATGCAAAGTATTATTTTAAAGAATGAATTTGGATAGATAATTATTTGCCTCATATGAGCTAATGAAAATCATTAACAGAAGATTCTAACACATTTCTAAGTGTGTTTACCCACAGAAAGTGTCAGTAAGCAAATACATATAAACAAAAATGGGGTTTTGAGTTGCAAGATTTTTGGAACAGCATATCATAATTGGGCATTGGTTCTTCATTTCTCCTTTTTAACTAAGGACTTTTCTCTAACTTAGAGTTAAAATATTAGTATTTTTTATTTCAGTAAATCTTATACTAATATTAATGTTTACCAGCCTCAAGGGAAGAAAAAAGAAAGATCCTGCTGAGAGTAAACAGCTATATAGTCCAGAGAGACATTAAAACATATTTAATGCTAATAAATATCATAGTTCATTTTCATATTTTGCCATTTTTATCATGAGATGGCCTCCCTTTAATACTATGGAATTCAAAGTAGTCTGTTGTTTTTTTTTTTAAGTAGTCTGTTTTTAACAACACTTTCGCCACTAGATGTCACTAGACTGTAACAGTTAGTAAGCTGCTTGAAAATGCTACAACCTGTGGCAATATTTGCAAAGGCCTTTGCTTAATTAAATTTACTCTGTGGCATCTGGATTTCTTATAAAACCAGGTCACAGCTTGCTTCAAACACAAGCTAGTTGGAAACTATGTCAAACTTTGTGACACATGAGTAATCTATAATTAGTTATTTTGGTGTTCATCAAGACAGCAAAGGAAAAAAATTATTGCTATAGGAAACTTTTAATGGCCTTAATATTTTTGGAGAGGAAACTCTATTTTTAGTCTATCACTGTACTCAAATATTTATTACACCAAAAATTTCTCAAGAGCTGGAATTATGTTTTAATCATCTCTAACTTCTCAGGGCCTAGCACACAAGGCTTGGCACTTGATAGGTATTCAGTAAATGTTAGTAAGCATTAAGGTAGTATATAGTATATGTCATAAAGGAAATAAGCTGTGAGTCCTCTATCTCAAAAAATCTCGTTTGAGAGACAAAAATCTACAAAAAACATGGACCTAGAGCTCAGGGTAGTGTGTATGTGCCAAATGAGTACTACAGGCATTAAATTCTGTGGGATTTCAGAGGATCAGTAGCTCTTGGGGCAATGATTAGAGGTGAAAGCCTACTTAGAGGTGAAAAGGGAAGGCCTGTACAAGTGAAGGAAGTAATGAGCCAAAGTTTAAAGATAGGAAAATGTGGGCAGTAGAGATTCAGAAAGGTCCTGGGTTTAAGGACTCTGAATTTAAGGCTTCTACTTGGACTTAATATTTTTTAGGGGGCAAGGGACATTAAAGGATATTGGGGTGGGTGAATAATAATAGTGTGTTTTATAATGCTTTGTAATTTACAAAGCACTAACACTTGAAGGGTGAATTAAAATTACTCTTTAATTTTAGAATGCTTCTGCTCTAAAGTTTATTAAAAATATTTTTCTTTTTCTTAAGATTGTACTTATTTATTCATGAGAGAGACAAAGAGAGTCAGAGACCTAGGCAGAGGGAAAAGCAGGCTCTTCAACAGGGAGCCCAAAGTGGGACTCGATCCTCGGACCCCAGGATCATGCTCTGAGCCGAAGGCAGACACTCAACTGCTAAGCCACCCAGGCATCCCCAAAATATTTATATTTAATATAAATTATACAGATAGAGGGCTTAGCATAATGCCTGGCACTTAGTAAACCTGCAATAAATGATTCTTGATATCAAATTATTAAATCAGTGAAAAAATATTGTGGACATTCTGCAAAACACCTGACTCCTGTTTTTTATAATAGTTAAAATCATGGAAGATAAGGAATGACTGAAGAATTGTCATAGATTGGAGGAAATTAAGGAAACATGCAATGTGGAGTCCTGAATTGGATCTTAGAATAGAAAGGGACATTCGTGGAAAAACATGGTAACTTATGATAAGGTGTATAGTTTAGTTGATTGTACTGTACTAATGTAAATTTCCTGGTTTTGATAATTGTACTGAAGTTAAGTACTATGTTAATATTAGGGGAAGCTGCTGAAGGGCATATAGGAATTCTAGATTTTATGCAACTTTTCTTAAATTATTTTAAGATTGAAAAGTTTAGGGGCGGCTGGCAAGGCTGTCAGTAGGGCATGCGACTCTTGATCCCTGGGTTGTGAGTTCAAGACCCATGTTGAGGGTACAGATTACTTAAAAATAGTCTTTAAAACAAAGTTTAGGGATCCCTGGGTGGCGCAGCGGTTTGGCGCCTGCCTTTGGCCCAGGGCGTGATCCTGGAGACCCGGGATCGAATCCCATATCAGGCTCCCGATGCATGGAGCCTGCTTCTCCCTCTGCCTGTGTCTCTGCCTCTCTCTCTCTCTCTATCATAAGTAAATAAATAAAAATTAAAAAAAAAAAAAAGAAAAAAATAAAACAAAGTTTAAAAATATAATGTCATCTTAGAAAATATTGCAATTCCATATTTGGGATAAGTTTTCTACTGAGAGGTTCAGATGTTAGAAAAGTTTTAGAATCTCCTACACCGTTTAACTTTTAGGATAGACATCTACCAGGACAGTTTAGGGCAACAATGAGTTCCCTTGAAAACAGGGAAGTAGAATTTCTGAGGACCCTGGATTTTAACACTTCTCTCTATATTTTAGGTAATAGAAAAATTTACCCAGTGTCCTTGCCTTTTTCCCCAAAAAAAATTGAAGTATAGTTGACACACAATTACATTTTTTTTTTTTTTAATTAAAGTGTAGTTGACATACAGTGTAACATTACAATGACCTGGCCTTTAAGGCTGCTTGAACTTTGGCTTTTCAGACTGTTACTTAATACCCCACTCCCTTCCTCAGGATGTTCACAGTAACCTCATGGGGCTTCCCAGGGCTTTACCATCAACCCATACCCTGTATTTTAATAAAAAATACTTTATTACAATTCAGGCTATGGGCTTTCCTTATATACTTCATCACCTTTACATAGATTACCCTGTGGGCCAAGAAGGAACAATGGAAGAACACCTCTTATGTATGTAGTGGTGTTGAGTATAATTAGGTTCTAAAATTGGTGCATGAATTTTATACAGTTGACCCTGGAACCATACCGGTTTGAACTGTGTGGGTTTACTTACATCTAAATTTTATTTTTCAATAAATTCTGTACTGTAAATGTATTTTCCTTATGATTTTCCTACGAACATTTTCTTCTAGTTTACTTTCTTGTAAGAATACAGCATGTAGGGGCACCTGGGTGGCTTAGTGGTTGAGCATCTGCCTTTGGCTTGGGGTCGTGATCCTGGGGTCCTGGGATTGAGTCCTGCATCTGGCTCCCCAGAGGGAGCCTGTTTCTCCCTCTGCCCTTGTCTCTGCCTTTCTCTCTCTGTGTCTGTCATGAATAAATAAATAAAATCTTAAAAAAAAAAAAAGAATACAGCATAGAATACTTAACATACAGAATATGTGTTGATTGCTTATGTTATTGTAGGGCTTCTGGTCAACAGTAGGCTAGTAGTTAAATATTTGGGGAGTCAAAAGTTATGTGTGGATTTTTGATTGAAGTGGATGGGTGGATTGACATTTCTAACCCCTGATTTGTTCAAGGGTCTAATGTATATACATATACATATAATCTTGGAAATATTTTTAATCTTCAGTAAAGCATACTTTTAAGATATATATACTCCTGTACTCTAAATGTTTAGGTTAAAAGAAAAGTCTGCCTATTCACATCAGGATATTCAAACCTATTTGACCAGTCACAAACAGATTAGTTTATAGTTTTTGTTTTTGAGATGCCTTTGGTGTGAGGGTAATACTGGATTCATAAAATCAGTTGGGAAGTATTTCTTCCTCTCTTTTCTGTAACACTTTTTTTTTTTTTTTAAGAGAGGGAGAGAAAAGAGAGTGGGGAGCAGAGAGAGAGGCAGAGAGACCATCTTTTTTTAAAAAAATTATTTGTTTGAGGGAGAGAGAGAACAAGCAGGGGATGTGGTAGAGGGAGAAGCAGGCAACCCACTGAGCAGGGAGCCTGATGTGGGGCTTGATCCCAGGATTCTGGGGTCATGACCTGAGCCAAAGGCAGACAATTAACTGAGGCACCCAGGTGCCCTGGTAAGACTTTTGTAATCTTTCTTATTTAAATATTTGATATAATTCACAATGAAGCCATTGGAACTGAGGTTTTCTTTACTTGATGTAGGTCTTGTCCATTCAGATTTCCTATTTCTTCTTGAGTCAGTTTTGGTAAGTTTTGTTTTTCTAGGAATTTGTTTATTTAAGTTATCTATTGTTGGCACGACGTTCTTCATAATATTCCCTCTTAGTCTTGTATATTTCTGTGAGGTCAATAGTGACATACCTTTTCCATTCCTGATGGAATTAGAAATTGATCATTTGAATCTTCTTTTTTCTTAATAAATCTGGCTACAGATTTGTCAGTTTTGTTGATCTGTTTAGTGAACCAACTTCTGGCATCATTGATTGTCCCTTTTTTCTATTTCATTGCTTTCTGCTCTAATCTTTATTTTCCTTTCTTCTCGGTTTGGATTAATTTACACTTCTAGTTTCTTGAGGTGTAAGTTTAGTTTATTGACTTCACACCTTTTTCTTTTTTCCTGAAATAGGCATTTGAAAGCAATACATTTTCTTCTAAGCACTGCTTTAGCTGTATCTCATAAATTTTGATATGCATTTTTTTTTATGCACTTCAAAATACTTTTTCGTTTCCATTTTGATTTCTTCTTTGACCAGCTGGGTGATTTAGAGGTATGTTGTTTAAGTTGAGGATATTTTGGGATTTACCAGATTTCTTTCTGTTGTTGATTTATAATTTAAATCCATTGTGGTCAGAAAATATACTTTGTGTGATTAAAATCCTATTTATTGAGACTTGATTTATGGTTTGGCATATGGTCTAGCCTGGAAAAAGTTCCATGCACACTTCTTAAAAAATCAATAGATTTTATTTTTTTTAGAATAGTTTTAAGTTTACAGAAAAATTGGGAAGTACAAGAGTTCTTATAAACTCTTTTATCAACTCCCCATCCAGTTTTCCCTGTTATTAACATTCTTTAAAAAAAATTCTCAGGCAGCCCCAGTGGCGCAGCGGTTTAGCGCCGCCTGCAGCCTGGGGTGTGATCCTGGAGACCTAGGATCGAGTCCCACGTCGGGCTCCCTGCATGGAGCCTGCTTCTCCCTCTACCTGTGTCTCTGCCTCTCTCTCTGTCTCTCTCATGAATAATAAATTCTTTAAAAAAATTATTAGTGTGGCACATTTATTACAACTGATGGGTCAAATTTGATACATTGTGTTTTTTGTTTTTTTTAAGGATTTATTTATTCATGAGAGACATACAGAAAGGATGTGCCCTGAGCCAAAGGCAGATACTCACTCAACTGCTGAGCCGCTGAGCTACCCAGGCGTCCCTGATACATTATTGTTAACTAAGGTCCATAGTTTACGTTAGAGTTTATTCTCTGTATTATACATTCTGAAGGTTTCAACAAATGTATCCATCATTCGTTATCATACAGCATATCATATCATTCAGTGTATGATACATTGCCTTAAAGATCCCCTGTGCTTCACTTGTTCATTCCTTTCTCCCTGCTCCCTGAACCCAGTGGTTGCACTGATATTTCTACTGTGTTCATAGTTAGTTCCTTTTTTAAAAAACGATTTTGTTTATTTATTTGAAAGAGGGAGCATGAGCAGGGGGCAGAGACAGAAATAGGGAGAAGCAGACTCCACTGAGCAGGAAGCCTGACGACATGGGGCTCAATCCTGGGACCTGGAGATCATGACCTGAGCCAAAAGAAAGCAAATGCCTAACTGACTGAGCCACCCAGGTGCCCCATGGATACCAGTTCTTTATCACATATGTGTTCTACAGGTATTCTATGGCTTATTTTTTCATTCTCTTAGCAGTATCTTTTACAAAACAAGTTTTAAATTTTAATGAAATCTAACTATTTGATGAAGTTTCAATTTCTCTTTCTGGGATTGTGCTTTTGATGTAAAAAAGTTATCACCATACCCAGGGTCACCTAGGGTCATTTCACTGGTTATTGTCTAGGGGTTTTATAGTTTTGTGTTTTACATTTAGGTCTTTGATCCGTTTTGAGTTAATTTTTACTTAATTTTTAATTTTATTGTTAAATAAAATTTTTAATGTTAAATAAAATAAAATTTTTAATTTTATTGTTAAACTGTCCATTGCTCCTTTAAATTTGTCAGCTTTGGAGATCCCTGGGTGGCTCAGCAGTTTGGCACCTGCCTTTGGCCCAGGGCATGATCCTGGAGCCCCGGGTTCGAGTCCCCTGTCGGGCTCCCGGCATGGAGCCTGCCTCTCCCTCTGCCTGTGTCTCTGCCTCTCTCTCTCTCTCTCTCTATCATAAATAAATAAAATCTTTAAAAAAAATAAATTTGTCAGCTTTTTCTTTGTTTTGAGGCTGTATTGTTTGGTGTGTATACATTGATAATTATTATATCTTCCTGATGTAGTCACTCTTTATCATTATGAAATATCCTTTGTCTCTATTTTTGTCTTGAAGTGTATTTTATCTGACATTAATATAGCTATTTTTCTTTTTTTTTTAATTTTTATTTATTTATGATAGTCACACAGAGAGAGAGAGAGAGAGAGGGGCAGAGACACAGGCAGAGGGAGAAGCAGGCTCCATGCACCGGGAGCCCGATGTGGGATTCGATCCCGGGTCTCCAGGATCGCGCCCTGGGCCAAAGGCAGGCACTAAACTGCTGTGCCACCCAGGGTTCCCAATATAGCTATTTTTCTAATTCTCTGTATAGTATACATCTTTTTTCATCCTTTTACTTTTAATTGTGTCTTTGAATCTAAGATGTCTCTTAAAGAAGGCATATAGTTGGATCTTGCTGTTTTATCCAGTCTGATACTCTCTGCCTTTTGGACATAGCATTTGCCTTTTTGCTATTTCTTTTACAAACGTTCTATGCTTGTCTGCTTTGTTCCTGTTTCCTCCTTAACTGCCACCTTTTGTATTAAGTAAACATTTTTAATGCACTGTTTTAATTTTTCTGATTTTTTTCTAACTATGTATTTTTTGGAATTGTTTTCTTAGTAATTGCTCTAGTGATTATAATGTGCATTTTAATTTATCAGAATCTACTTCAATTAATACTAACTTAATTCAGGTAAAATATATGAGCTTTGCTCCATTCTTTCTTGTGTTACTATTACATATGGTATAGTTGTATTATTAAATGTCTATTTAAATATATTAAAATGGGTTTGCATTGTAAACCCAAAATACAGTGTCATAGTTATTGCTTTAGAAATGTTTACTTTAGGGCATTTGGGTGGCCCAGTGGGTTAAATGTCTGCCTTCAGCTCAGGTCATGATCTCAGGGTCCTGGCATTGAGCCCCACATCAGACTCCTGCTTAGCGGGGAGTCTACTCCCTTTGCCCCTCCCCCTGACTTGTGCATGCACAAGCTCTTGCTCTCTCTGTCTCAAATAAATAAAATCTTTTTTAAAAACTGCAAAAAATGTTTCTCTTTCAAGGAAGAGAAGAAATGAGTAAAAACATATTTACAGAATCTTTTATATTAACACATATTTACTATTTTTAGTGATCCTCATTTTTTCTTGTGGCTTCTATTCACCATCTAGTGTTATTTGCTTTCACTTCCTTGAGTGAAGAGACTTCCTTGAGTATTTCTTGTATTATAGAACCATTGGCAGTAAATTTTCTCAGTTTTTTATTATCTGGGAATATTTTATCTTCTTTTTTTTTAATTTTTATTTATTTATTATAGTCACACACAGAGAGAAAGAGAGGCAGAGACATAGGCAGAGGGAGAAGCAGGCTCCATGCACCGGGAGCCCGACGTGGGACTTGATCCCGGGTCTCCAGGATCGTGCCCTGGGCCAAAGGCAGGCGCCAAACCACTGCGCCACCCAGGGATCCCCTGTCTTCATTTTTTAAGAATAAATTTGCTAGATACGGAATTTTTGGTTGACAAAAATTTTTTTCCAGTATTTTATGTATGTGATTCAACCCTCTTCTGGCCTCCATTGTTTCAGATAAGTCGCTTTTCTCTTGCTGTTTTCAAGGTTTTCTCTGTGATTCTGGCTTATAAGAGCTTATTACATATCTGGGTGTCAATCTCTTTTTATTTTTCCTAATTGCACTTCATTGAGTTTCTTGAATGTGTATTAAATATCTTTTTATCAAATTTGATATGCTTCTCTCTCCCCTTTTCTGGGATTTCCTGTGTGTATATGTTGGTATTCTTGATGCTATTGCATAGATCTCTGAAGCTCTGTTCATTTTTTTTCAATCTTCTTTCTATGTTACTAAGATTGGGTAGTTTATATTTTCAGGTTCGCTGATTCTTTCTCCTGCCATCTCAAAACTGCTGTAGAAATGCTCCAGTGAATTTTTCATTTTATTTATTGTACTTTTCTTTTTTTTTTTTTTAAAGATTTTATTTATTTATTTATTCATGAGAGACACAGACAGAGGGAGAAGCAGGCTCCATGCAGGAAGCCCGATGTAGGACTTGATCCCAGGACCCCGGGATCACAACCTGAGCCAAAGGCAGATGCTCAACCACTGAGCCACTCAGACATCCCTATTGTACTTTTCAACTCCAGAATTTCTATTTATGAAGAATCCCTATTTGTAGATTCATTATTGCCATACCTTTTAATTCCTTCATTATGATTTTCTTTAGTTCTGTGAACTTATTATATATAATGAATGTTTTAAAATATTATTCGAATATAGCCAATATCCCTGGGGTACTCAGAGACAGTTTCTCGGTTGCTTTTTTTCTTGACTATGAGTCACAGTTCCCTGTTTCTTTGTATATCTTGTAATTTTCTCTTTTGAGAAATGGACATTTTAGATAGCATAATCTATCAGCTCTGAGTTCTGGTCTCCCCAGGATATTTCGTTGTTTTTGTTTTTTTTTTAAATAATACTTGACAATTAAAAATCGTATGTATTTAAGATGTACAATTTGATATACATATTCATTGTTCAGTAATCACAAGCTAATTAACATATCCTGTTCCTTTTTAATTTTTATTTATTTATTTTTAAAGATTTTATTTATTATTTGACCCAGAGGGAGAGAGTGAGCATAAGTAGGGGAGCGGCAGGCCCAGGGAGAGGGAGAAGCAGGCTCCCCACGGAGCAGGAAGCCTGATGTGGGGCTCAATCCCAGGACCTTGGGATCATGACCTGAGCTGAAGGACCCAACCAACTGAGCCACCCAGGCACCCCCATTGTTTTTTTGTTTAGTAACAGGTTTACTACACCTGTGGAGTCTCTTTCCTGGTATTTATGGCCATTGATGTCTTGCTTATTTTTTAAACTTTTTTAAGTCCATGTCCCTAGGCGTTGTCTCTATGTCTACATGGCTTATTAGTCAGCCAGTGATTAAACAGAGGTTATACTTAACCACCTTGATCCAGTAAGGTTTGTGTCATCTGTTAGTGGATCTGTGTGTGAGTACATAACACATTCAGAGTTCAGGCTGTTTTCAAGTCTCTCTATTTTTTATACTTTGCTGGACCCTTTTACCTCTCCTCTTGGCATCCACATAGCCTCAGTGTCAGCTAGGAGTGTGTAACTGGTTGAATCCTCTTGGGTCTTTGCTGTAAATGCAAGCAGCCTCAGCCAGGAATAAACCTGTACCAGCCATGACCACAACCTTGTGCTAGTAGAGCTTTTGGCCCTGCTCACTTGCCCATCTCTGAGATAGTCTATTTTACTGACCTCACTATTGGGCATGAGTGTTACCTACTACTCCACATCAAGTGAGCCTCTTCCTACTGCAATAGAAAAACTGCTTATTCTCATAACATGCCCCATTCTGGCACAACATCTGCTTCAACTGAGGCAGGAGGGATGGGAGAAGCCCTAGGTCCACATGCCACAGATTCCTACAATTCTTATTCATGATTATCTGTTTTTAGGCATA
Organism: Canis lupus familiaris; assembly: GCF_011100685.1. Lineage (NCBI taxonomy): Eukaryota > Metazoa > Chordata > Mammalia > Carnivora > Canidae > Canis > Canis lupus. The sequence goes on from NC_049248.1 coordinate 12,270,750, forward strand.
AATGCTTCTCAGATTATTGTATCCCTTTGGTTAATTTCTCAAACCTCAAAATGGTTTTTATGAATTTTGTTTAGCATTATAGCTGCTTTTTGTGGAGAGGATTTGTTGATAGCCTTATTTAGCTATAGCAAGAAGTCATACCTGACCCATCCACTTGCTTTTAATCTACCTATATGTTTATATTTAAACTGTTTTTTTTTTTATAGCCACCATATAATTGAGTCTTGCTTTTTTATTCATGTTGAAAATCTGTTTTTTAAATGATATCTTTAGTCTTCTTACATTCAGTGCAATTTCGATTTCGATGTGGTTGGATTAAACTCTTCCATCTTACTGTTTTTTATTTGGTCCATCTGTTCTTTATTCCTTTAGCACCACTTTTTCTGTCTTTAGTATCGATAAAATCTGTTTATGAGCTAATTTTTATCTTTACTATTGGCTTATTATTGAAATCTTCAAAAAAAATTTTTTTGTGGTTGCCCTGGCATTTCTAATACACATCTTTAGTTAATTACCATTTCATATTTAGCATAGTTTTTATCACAGGAAGGTTTTATACTCCAATTTCCTTGTCATATTTTATGCTATTGTTTTTATACGTTTTTCTTTTACATATGCTATAAACCCACAATACATTTCTATTTTTGCTTTAGAACAGGGGCGGCAAACTTTTTCTGTAAAGGGCCTGATAGCAAGTATTTTAGGTGTTGTAGGCCATCTGGTCTTTGTCTCAACTACTCAACTCTGTCGTTGTGGTGTGAAAGCAGCCATAGACAATACATAAAAGAATGGGTGTTACTGTGTTCCAATGTAACTTTACTTACAAAAACAGGAAGTGGGTGAGATTTTGGCCCTTGAGCCATATTTTGTTGACCCATGCTTTAGACAATTATTTAGAACTATTAAAAATAATAAAAAAGGATATTTCATATTTACCTTTATTTCACCCATTTCTTGAGATCTTCATTTCTTTTTATAGATCCAAGTTTCTATTTGATATCATATTTCTTTTGCCTGAAGAGTTTCCTTGAATATTTCTTGTTGTCTGTACCTGTTGGTGAATTCTTTCAGTTTTTGTTGGTCCGAAAAAGCCTTTATTTCTCCTTAATTTTAAAAGATAATTCTTTTATGTATATATTTTTCCTCTCTGGCTACTTTCAAGATGTTCTCTTTTTTCTCTTTATCTTTTTTAAAAATTAAGATGTAATTTAGGGACGCCTGGGTGGCTCAGCGGGTGAGCGTCTGCCTTTGGCTCAGGACCTGATCCCGGATTCCCGGTATCGAGTCTTGCACTGGGCTCCTTGCATGGAGCCTGCTTCTCCTCCCTCTGCTTGTGTCTCTGCCTCTCTTTCTCTCTCTCATGAATAAATAAAATATTTATTTTAAAAAAGATGTAATTTAAATGTAGTAAAATTTACCTATTTTAACAAAAAGTTCTGTGAGTGTTGGTGTATCTGTATGGTGGTATAAGAACTTCAACAGTCAGGATATAAAATAGTTCCACTGTTCCCAGAAACACTTCCTATGTCTCTTTTTATACAGGTCAGTTCCTCTCTTCCCCTCAACCTCTATCATTGATCTATTTTCTGTCTGTATGGTTTTGATTTTTCTAGAATATCGCTTAAATGGAATCATAAGGTCTGAGTCTGGCTTCTGAGTCTGGCTTCTTTCACTTAGAACCACATGGATGTATCTCAAATGCATTAGGCTATCAGTAGTTTGTTCCTTTTTATTGTTGATCAGTATTCTATCTTATGAATCTACCATAGTTTGCCTATCAAGCTACTATAGCAACAGTTCTGTGGCCGAAACAATGTATGGCAGGATTGTTTTCCAGAAGGTTTAATAAACAAATTTGTAGTAAAACCAGAAGTGTCTGAACATACCAATTTTATAATATCCACTTTAACACTGGGCATTATTATTATTTTTTAAGATTTTATTTATTTATTCATGAGAGACAGAGAGAGAGACAGAGACACAGGCAGAGGGAGAAGCAGGCTCCAGGCAGGGAGCCTGACATGGGACTCGATCCTGGGTCTCCAGGATCACGCCCTGGGCTGAAGGCGGCGCTAAACCACTGAGCCACCTGGGCTGCAACACTGGGCATTATTTAAATTTTATTTTCTTCAACATGGAAATGTCTTTTATGCTGATTATGAAAGTAATATGTACTTATTTAAAAGTTGTGGAACAGTCTCTAGGGTAGAGTTACAGTTCCTTATGTAACATGATTTAGTGTTCCCAGCCCTCTGATCTAAAACTTGTAAGTACTCTATTTTGGCTCTTTTAGAGTGTGGCCCTGAGCACTGAACAGAGTATTCCAAGTGTGAACTAGATTTTCAGCCTTGCTCGGCATTCTCTATTTCTTTGAATGCAGCTCAGGTTTGAAGTTGCTTTTCTTGGCAGCCACAAGCAGTTGAGTCATATTGAATTATCTAAGACCCTAAAGTCTTGTTTCTTAAATTCCACATATGAATGAAATCATGCGGTATTTGTCTTTCTCTGACTTATTCTGCTTAGCATAACACCCTCTAGTTCCATCCATGTCATTGCAAATGGCAAGATTTCATTCTTTTTAATGGCTAAGTAATATTCCATTGTATGTATGTATGTATGTATGTATGTATGTATGTATATACCACATCTTCTTTATCCATTCATCAGTCGATAGACTTCTGGGCTCTTTCCATATTTTGGCTATTGTGGACATTGCTGCTCTAGGGGAAGGGAAGGAATAATAAAATGAAAACAGAGAGGGAGGCAAACCATAAGAGACTCTTAACTATAGGGAACAAATGGAGAGTTGCTGGAGGGGAGATGGGTGGGAGGATGAGGTAACTGGGTGATGGGCATTAATGAGGGCACTTGATGTAACGAGCACTGGCTGTTATATGCAACTGATGAATCACTAAATTTTACCCCTGAAACTAATACTACACTATGTGTTAACTAACTTGAATTTAAATAAAATCTAAAGAAAGAAAACCCTAAGGTCTTTTTCACATGTATTAATGTTAAGCCATAGCTCCCTCATCCTGTATTTCTCCAGATAGTTTTTTTAGACCTCCAGTGAAAGACTTCACAATTATCTGTAGTTCAGTGTCAGATGTAGTCTGTGTTTCTAGCTTGTTGAGGCTTTTTTGGACCCTTATGATTAACATACAATTGAGTGAGTCATTGAAAAATGTTTAGCAGATCAGAGAGCCAAAGGAGAGTTCATGCCACATCATAATCACTGGTTACCATGTGTTAGGAACATTTTTTTATTTTCTAATTTTTATTTAGTATTTTGAGAGATAAAGAGATTACCATCCTACATATAATTGCTGACAGGTAATGTTCGATATTGTAAAGTTTATTGACACTTATTTAGGTATCTTTTAATCAGCACTATTTTACCATGTATATCATTAATGTAGTATCTATTGTGGGATTGTGTGTATTACCACTATGTATATTTATTATTAGTGCTATTTAAAATGTTGAGGTGTTTTTTTCTGAGACTTTGAACCACATTGTGGACCACAATTCCAAAACATATAGTGGCAGCAACTAGAGAGTTGCTTCAATGACACCACTGAAGAGAGTAAAAATTCTTCTTTAAGACCTGTCTCAAACCTAAATTGATAGCAGTATCATTGCTGCTGCTAATGTAGATTGCATGAAATCACCAAAGAGTAACTGCTAGCCAGGAATAGTTAATATCTAAAAGCAAAAGAAATCTATATGTAAATAAAGAAGATAAAGTAAGTTTCATTGTGGCATCCATTGTTTACTATGAGCAGTAATAAATAGGCAAATTGGTAAAACCATTGTATCAGGCAATGTTCCGTAGTAATGCAGTGAGGAAAATAGGACAAAGTATGAAAAATTATGGAAAGGAAACCAGATTCATAAGGGGCACAAATAAGAAACGGTGAGTCATTTGGAAGTCTGGTACCAGTACCAGAGGAAGGCTAATATTAACATTGTGGCCAGATAGGCTTTATCTTTCTGCTTTCTTTCCATTTCCTGCCAATATACTGGAAGAGATTGAAACAGAATATCAAGGTGGCCCTACACATTAAACTTGTTAGATGGAAATGAAAAAAATGTTCCCAGCTATGAGCATAACTCCCTTTGGTTAAACAGCTAATCCATTCTTTTAGCAAGGTGAAGCCAATTCTCCTCCAACTTGCAGGAAATTCTGGCAAGAAGCTAGTGTGCTGTGACCTCTTTATTTTGGCTTTGTTTTATTCCTACTTTTGCTTTAGTAATACTCAGTGATTCCTAACTCCTTTCAACACCGGGACAGGACAAGGTTGTTAAGGCAGAGGATATGGGTTCAAATAGAAAGCATGTACAAAGTTAGTAACTATTCCCAGCCAGTTTTTTCTTAAGCCTATACAAATAAATACATTTTAGTGAACATTTTATAATTCTTTTAAATTAATTTTGCATACCTCTGCCAGAATCTTTTTTTATGCCTACTTCAAATTACATGATTCCTGCTTGGAGTGTTTGGTTATTCCATACAGCCTGCCTGTTTTGCTCCTCAGTTTGACCTGAGGATCTCAAGAAGTCATTATATCCTCCTCTCCCACTGCTTGCATGCATCTTGAGCTCTAAACCACAAACGAACTGCTTTAACAAAAGCTCTCCTACCTCCAAGTCTTTACCCAGGCTGTTCTGTCTGAAATGTGTCTCCTCCATTGTGGCCTACTAAAATCTTACCATCCTTTGATATTTTCAGTGTTCATTTGTTTAACAAATATTTGAGTGGCTACTGTGAACTGTAGGCATTGTTCTAGTAGGTGAGCCTCTAGCAAAATAAATCTTTGCTCTTACAGAGCATACTTTCTAACAGTTCACTCCACTGGGATGTAAACCCATCTCCTGCATTTTTTTTTTTTTTTTTTTTTACTTTCTCTAAATTAACATGATACATCCTTATGCCAATCATGATGAGGAGAAAGAAGAAAGTAAGATGTTTGAAGTTTGCACTGTGGCTGGGCAGAGAACATTACAAATGCTCTTATTTTAAAAGTATGTATCCTAAGTGTAGAATGAAGCAAATATAACCAAGGATGGGCATAAAAGGGTAGTATGGACTTGTATGAATAATGTAAGGAAAAATAAAAAGTTATGTTCAGAGTAATGGCAGTAAGTAAATGTAGTCAGCTGCTTGTGCCAGATGAGGTCATGGTAATGTATGACAGAGCAGAACTATTTAACACCTCTTCTGTTTCCATATTTTCTGTCAAGAAGAAAGATAATTAACTGGAAGTGATAGAACAAAGGAGCAGCTAAAATTCTAGATGGAAGATGTTGTAAGTGCAACTGGTTGATTAAAATGCATTGTTTTCTGGTACTTATCTCATCTCTCCACTCTGTCCCTTCACCCTGTCCCCATCTCTCCAGCCAGAGAACTGAAAGAACCTGTAGATGAAGTTACTAGACTGTCATCTTTAATGAATTGTGGGAAACAGAAGAGGTGCCAGAAGCTTAGACATAAAAAGAAGTACAGTTGACCCTCGAGCAATGCAGGGGCTCGGGAGGCTAGCACCCTGCACAAATATCTGCATATAACTTTTAACTACTAATAACCTGTTATTGACCAGAAGCCTTACCAGTAACATAGCCAATTAACACCTACTTTGTATTCGTATTATATATTTTATCCTTAACATAAAGTAAGCTAGAGAAAAGAAAATGTTATTCCAATCATAATGAAAATACACTTATAGTGTATTATATATAGTGTACTATATAGAAAAAAATTAGCTTATAAGTGGACTCACATCATTCAAACCCATGTTCAAGATTCAACTGTATTTGCATTTTAAAAGGGAGGGGGTGCCTGTGTGGTGCAGGTGGTTAAGTGTCAGACCCTTGGTTTCAGCTCCAGTCATGATCTCAGGGGCATGGGATCCCAAGTCGGGCTGTGGCCTCAGCAAGGAGTCTACTTGAGATTCTCTCTCTCCCTCTCTCACTCATGTGTGCTCTCTGTCTCTCAAATAAATAAATCTTTTTAAAAAGGAAGGGGTGGGGCGATAATAAAATTCATCACTGTAACATTCCATACATTGGTTCCAACTTTGCACTTGAAAGGTCGCTCCCTTTTAAAATATTTATAGATTATTATTATGTCTCCATCAACCTTGTCTTTTGCAAACTCAAAAATTTTTAAGATTTACCCTTGAAAGGATCACAAGAAAGATGCTACAGGGTTCTGACTGTGACCTCTGTCTTATTCAACATTGTATCAATTGCCTTAGCTCCTACCAAGGAATTCTGAACATACTTGATATTCATTTAAAAATTTGTTTATTGACCTTAAATAAAAAGGTAGAGGCATATAAATTCAATTTGCAGATAAAAAGTTAGAATATCTAGCATGAATGACTGATGCAACGTTTCAGAATTATTAACAGACTTGAAGATGGGCTAAAACCACAAGGGCATTTAAAAGGAACAAATGTCAAGTCCTGTGTTTAGATTAAAAACAATCAATTGCATAAGAACTAGCTCAACAGTAATTCAGTGGAGGTGGGGAGGTCACTCTATACCTGTAAGAGTATTCTGGGTGTCATGTTTATGAAGATATTTATTAACTTGGTATGCCCTAAAGAGAGTGACCAGAAATTTTTTGTCAGGAAACTGTCATGTCATCTGCACTTGAAGCAGATAGGAATTTTAAGGTTGGAGAAGAGATGACCTAGAGGAACACATCTGTCTTGAGATTAAATGCCTGCTGAATGACTATAGAATAAGAACTGGTTTTGGGAAGTCCCAGTGATCAGAACTGAGACCAATGGGAAGAAGTTATTGGGAGGTAGTTTTGGTTTGATGTGAAGAATAAAGAGCTGTCTATAATCAATATAGTGATGATACTTTTTAAGTAATTATAATACATCAGTCAATGAGCTAAGAACTTTTCATGTAGCATCTCATATGTGCTCCTAGCAGCAGGCTTTTCATTGAGGTACTTTTTAGTACCTAACCAAACAGCTGTTCTTAACCTTGATCTGACTGGTCTCAAAAGTTTCTGCTCATAACCACTGCGCTGCCTGGCAAAGTAATGAACTCTCCATTACTACATGTGTTTAAGCAGAAGGATCCTCTTTTGTTACTTAGAATCAATTCTTGTAATTCAAAGGAGTGTGGAGGAACAGTGTGGCATGATGGGAAAACAGCACAGACTTTGGAGTTAGTTCAGGGATAGAAAATGTCACACATTGGCCATATGATCTTGGGCAAGTCAACCTCTCTGAGCCCTGTTTTCTTCCTCAATAAAATCAGGATATGGATATCTATCTCAGGGAGGATTAGTTTATGTGAGCAGCATGGCTTATGTGTAGCATGTATCTTGTACATATCAAGGGTTCAAAAATAATTGCTGTAATTGTGCAAAAACTCCTTCTAGCTTTAGCAATTATAATCATTGGACTTTGACTACCATCATCTTAACTTTGTATATTTCTCTCAGTATTTTTGTTTTTGAAGGAGGGGGAGAGGGAGAGTGGGGGGGGGGAGAGAGAGAGACACTTAAGCAGGCTCTACACCCAGTGTAGAGCCTGACATGGAGCTCAACCTCACAATTCTGAGATCATGACCTGAGCTGAAATCAAGAGGTGCTAACTGACGAGCCACCCAAGCACCTCATTCCTTTTGGTATTTTTTAACGCCAGGGCTACTTTACCTTTATAACAATACTTGCTAATACCCCAATTAGAACAGAGGCTTTGGCTGCTGGACTTTATTTTGTGTACAATTCTGTAAAGATGGAATGTGTATATTTTTTATTGTTTTTTTTTTCTCTTATTTACTTTTCTGATGGAAAATAGCAGTCACCTCCTAATTTGCTCCTGTCACCTTGGAAACCAAAATAAAAATAAGTAGGCCTTTGGGGCAGTCTGAGGGCTTCTTGTTACTAAAATACATAGGCATTAATCATGGAATTTATAATAACCATTTGGGTGACCTGGAGGACATCTGTTAGTTTTTCTGTTTCTTGACTGCCCAGGGAGTTGAAATTATTAAATAAGCAAGATGCTGTTGGATATGACACTAGTAGTTTTGCTCTTGAGGAGTTTACAACCTAGTAGAAAAGACAAAACACGATTAAGGTAAAGCCTAGGATTGTAGAAGCATAGCGTTTGTTGAATGCCTCTTTACCATGTACCAAGTGCTATGCCAGTTGCTGTCCATGTAGTTTCTTTTTTTAATCTTCACAACAATCCTATGAAGGAGGTATTAAATCATCCTCGTTTTGTAGATAAGAATGCTTCACTATAACAGTGATAGAGCTTAGACAACTTGTTCAGCTCCCACAGAGATTTAAAGTCAGATTGGTCATATTCCAAACACTCAGTTCTTTGCATCACACTGGAAGAGGTGGGCCATAGTCCTAGAAAACAACCATGTAGAGGAATTATTAATTGAGCTGGACCTAAAAGAACAGCCAGGAGTTTGGTGGGATGTGTTGACTTGGGTCAGGAGGGGTGGAGCAGGAATTCCTCAGGAGGAGGGGTAGTAGGACCAGAGTGGACCTGAGTATGCTGCTGTTGGGGAGCTGGGGTGGAGACAGTGAAAGCTGCTTGACCAAAGAGAAGGGTACATCTTAAGGAAGAGTAAGAAGGAATTTCAGAAAGCTAAATTGTGGCCACATCATAGATGCTCTTAAGAGCCAAGGAAAGGAATTTGGAGGTGATGCTGTAAGAAGTGATTATAGTTTTTTGTTTGTTGTGATAGGGAACAGAGTATTGACACACTGAAAGATGTGTGTGGGGGGGGTCTTTTGATGATCAGTAGGGCAGTAGTCAGAGATGGGCACACCAATTTGGAGGCTGTTAGAATTTTCTGGTGATGAGCTGATGAAAGTCTGGATTGGTGTGATGACAGTGGAAGGAAGAACAAATTTGACATTTTCAAGGAAAAAATGACAGGACTTGACAGACTGAGTGCAGGAAATAAAGGAAAGGGAAAAGAGCTACAGAGTTGCTTGCTGGGAGGAGCAGAAAAATGGCAGAATTGGGAAGGGAGTGTTAAATTTAAAAATAAAACTGTCATTTTTATTACCAGTGAAAATGGTTTTATTCAAGAATATTAAAGAATTGCAATTTGGGATGAGCAACTATGGCAAAACTCTAGGCAGGCCAGGGAAACAAAGGAGAGGACAGCTCTTTTATAATGGGAAGTGGGGGGCGGAGTGGGGAGGGCTGTTATAAACAAAAAGTATTGGCAGAAACTGAGAGTTTGAAGTGTAGCAGCTTTGCATTGGCCAAATGACAGTCTCTCACTGGGTGGGCTTTTGTGGGCAAGGAGAAAATATTTCTTCCTCCTGCTAGGGTAGTAAAGTACAGTTTTCTTCCCATTGGGGTTACAAAGTATGTCTCTTCCTATTGGGATCTGCAATTAATGGTAGGGTGAGAGATCTCCCTTCTGGCTCTTGATTCCATTATTTTTTTTTAAGATTTTATTTATTTATTCATAGAGAGAGAGAGAGAGAGAGAGAGGCAGAGACACAGGCAGAGGGAGAAGCGGCTCCATGCAGAGAGCCCGAGGTGGGACTCGATCCAGGGGCTCCAGGATCATGCCCTGGGCTGTAGGCGGCGCTAAACCGCTGCACCACCAGGGCTGCCCCCATTATTATTTTTTAATGTAAGCTCTGTGCCCAATATGGGGCTTGAACTCTGACTCTAAGATTTAAGAGTACATGCTCTAACAATTGAGCCAGCCAGGCACCCCTGATTCCATTTTAAATTAAGTTTCCATTTATTAATTTTCACAGGAAAATACTTTTTTAAATTGACCCTGCACAACCATAGCTAGCAGGTGGAGTCATTTCAGAGCTGTACACTGAACATTCCCTGGCCTAGCACCAGTAATAATGTGCTGCTCTTGTCATGGAGAAGAACTCTTAAGAAGGTGGAGCTGGGGATGAAGTGAGGCATAGGGAGTGTGGTACCAAGTAGAAGGGGGGTAGGTGTTCTTCAAAGTTTGCTGTTTTCCTGACTTGATTTGCTGTGGGTCCATTGAGTGCAGTATCATAGTCATGGCAAATGCCTCTATGCTGATGTGCTCAAACACAGATGTAATATTTTATACAAGGCAAGCTAAAAATCAGGGGGGAGGGGATGCCTGGGTGGCTCAACAGTTGAACGTCTGCCTTCAGCACAGGATGTTTGTTTTTTTTTGTTTTTAATTTTTTTTATTTATTTATGATAGTCACAGAGAGAGAGAGAGAGAGAGAGAGAGAGAGGGAGGCAGAGACATAGGCAGAGGGAGAAGCAGGCTCCATGCACCGGGAGCCTGATGTGGGATTCGATCCCGGGTCTCCAGGACCGCGCCCTGGGCCAAAGGCAGGCGCCAAACCGCTGCGCCACCCAGGGATCCCTTCAGCACAGGATGTGATCCTGGAATTCCAGGCTCGAGTCCCACATTGGGCTCCCTGCGTGAAGCCTGCTTCTCCCTCTGCCTGTGTCTCTGCCTCCCTGTGTGTCTCTCTCATGAATAAATAAATAAAATATTTAAAAAAATAAAAATAAAATAAAAATCTGGGATGAGAGTTGAGGTGAAGAGATTATGGATCTCCATGGTATTATGTTACCGAACATGCCAAGGCCCAGTTCATCCTTGGGTCTGTATTTTTAAACAGTGTGATTGCTCATATGAATGTATGGTACTCCTGTTGGAAATTGCTACCCTCATTTAGAAGCCATTAACCTTTATATTGATAAAATAATGTTCTCAAGTGAGCCTGTGAAATCTGTGCTGAACAGCTGCAGCCCTTCCAGAACACTAACTTAAAAAAGTGCTCGTCATACTTTCTGAAAATCAAAAGCATGTGGGTGGGATGAAGTCACCTGAGCAATTTTCTATAATTACAATGTTCAAGGCCTTTTCCTTTGTCTTTTTCAGGCTGACTTAACACATGCACACACATGCACGCACGTGTACATACCCCAGAGGCACAAACATGATTTTCTTATTTTTCTCTCTAGATTTTTTGCACTATTTTTGTCAAATAGTTGTAGTTCCCTAAGAAAGTATATGCTTTCTTCTTCCTCAACTAGTTTGATACTTTGTGTCTCTGAGGACTTTGGAACCCCCCCCCCCCCCCCCGCCGAAAAGGAGCTCCCTAAAGACTTCTGAGCCCGGAGCGACCCTTCTGAAAGTTTGTCTGGATGCTTTGGATCTAAACTGACTTCTCTAGGGTAGCACTGGAAACTCCCAAGTGTCACGACACCCTAGATGAACAACCAGGAAAACGTTAGACTCCTCACACGGCCTTCTGTATGTGATCAGGTTTCTCAGTGCCATCTTGGTTAGCAAATACTGGAATTAGAATTGTTACTCATGCCTAGGACCAGCCCACACTGGGAATTAACTCCCGCATTCTGATAACTAAGGTCTGTCTGCTGCTAATGTTCCCTGAAAGAAGGTGAATAGGGAATAATATTGTTTCCATTTGTGCCTTCTAAATTAAGAGGATTGAAACAGAAAACGTTTCAGAGAAGACTTCATAAGGGAGGATTAGTACCTGACATAGTTCAGGAGTTCCATCATAGTTGGACGCATATTAAGAATACCAGCACCAGTTTTTCCAATAAGCTAACTGAAAATCTGAATTTTAGCTTATTTTATGTGTGGAGTAAAATTGTTGGCTTTTGAAAATTATCATGTAGTGCTTTACCAAAGTGATGTTAAACATGAAGTAGTATAATATATCTGTCATACTATTTTAATAGTCACTAATTTTTCTTCTTCTTTTTTCTTCTTTCCTAAGTAAGAAATTCTTCCCCTGCAATAGAATTTGGGGCTCACATCTTCAGCTCCTTCTTGTCACTGAAAGTGGAGGTATCTTTTTCAGGAAGGTTAAAATTATTAATTTCTCTCCTTATGTTACCATTTTCCTTTCTGGCAACAGAGGCAATGCATAGTATAGTCTTCCTGAAGGTATTTGAAAAGATCTTGGTATACATGTATAGTTCCTTGGGCGGTAGAAATGAGGTGCCATGTTACTCGTTTCAGAAGATACACTAATGCATCAAAAACGAGTGACAGGAAAAACAAACTGCAGTTAGTAATCTTATTGCTTCAAAATGAGCAAACGTTTTGGGAGAGTGAGTTCTCGCTGGACATCACTAAATAAGAATGAGTTGATGTCACACTTGGCAAGAAGCAACTCTTAATTTTTTTTCTATACAAATAGTACAACATGGTGGGAGGAGGGACTGCGGGCAAAGGGTAAAGAATTATGGGGGAAAATAAGCGAGAGAAGGAATGTGAGAATGAGTTGCTTGCTACAAAAGAATTACTGTGATATAAAAGCCATGTTTGTTTTATCAAGAGGAATCTGAGCTGGAACGTGAACTGATGAAGGGGAGAGATGTTTACCGGTCTCCTGCACTCACTCCGAGGCTGTTGTGTGCTGATCCCTGTGGAGGGTTGTGTAACTGCCTTGACTCACTTTCAGGGAAAAATGGCCTCTGTAGCTGTTTTGGCTATCACAGTGATGCATCAAGTATAAGTGAAGAAGTCCCTAGAACATCATGATATCAAACCCAAAACATAGTTATTTTAATTAGGATTTCCAAACACTTAGAAGGTAATAATAGCACTGAATTATGTGCCACCACCAACCTCCCCCTTCCCAGAATTCTTTGCAGTATTTGGAGTTTGGACAACCTAATGGCCGATTTTACATATTCTCTAAAAGCCAGAAAATGTCAAAGTTAGCAAAATATTTAGTGAAATTAGCTGGAGTTATCTTCCCAGTGATTATCTATATGGTCCAGTGTTTCATAACAAGAGTGGACTAGTGGGTTGCTGCCACTACTGGCATTTTGGGTGGACCAGTCTTCATTATGTGGGACTGCTCTGTTTATTGGAGGATGATTAACATCCCTTTCTGCTAAATACCAGTAGTACCCTCAATCTCTGACAGCCAGAGAGGCCCTTATCTTCCACATCCCTTCCTCACCCCAGGGCAGAACGAAGACCCCATATGTGCTTTACTGTTTTATTAAGCAGCACAATTTTCCTTCTTACTGTTTGTTTTGCATAAAGTTCTTAGAAAGTCTTAGAAGTTGTGCATTTATAATATAGTATAGGCTTCATTCAGAATAGATTTCATTAAAAAACATTATTAGAAAGATAGATGGCAGGGAAGGACATTGCCAGGAGAGAAAAGAGTGAGATGGCAATGTCGTCTTTAACCCATTATTGTTCCTCCAGATCCCTATTTCTACGGGTGGTTCGTCTTTCTCTGAGAGGCAGCAAATATGTCCCCAAAAGTAGAGACAAGCATAGGAGATAAAGTAGAGGGAGAAAAAAAATAAAGTAGGGGCAGATAACAGGACAGAGGAACATGGGGGAAGAGGAACATGTGAAGAAAAGATGTGGATTGTGATATAAAGATGTAAGACATGGAGATAACGAAAGGTGATAGCAAAGAAAACTGGAGATTTCACATGGCATTGTTAAGCTCACAACATTGGTATTTCTGGGACAATTTTGCATATTACAAATCTAGAATTTCCAGGGAGAAAAACTCATCTGGGATAATTAAATCAGTTAACGACTTCCACATGCATGTCGAATTACAGTACTTACTGTCCCTTCATAGGTTTGAGTTTTTAAGCCTTACCTTCAAAAGACTCTGTGTCCTTCTAGGTACTTAGCTGGCAATTTAGGTACTGTCAGCTGTTGCTTTCGCTATAGGTTTCATGGTGTCAACAGCCATTTTCCTTAGCTTTAGTTTTAGTTCACTGAGTCACTAACCAAAAGTGACATATTTTTCCATTCATCTGGACTTTCCAAAAATAAGACAGCTCTTTATTGGAAAAGCTAAGCATAAATGCTAAAATATTAGCATACAAATTAACCAGATTAAATGTTATTAAACAAGAAGTGCAAACAGAAGAGTCTTGAGAGGGCAGCCTGGGTGGCTCAGCGGTTTAGCACCGCCTTCAGCCCAGGATGTGATCCTGGAGATCCAGGATCGAGTCCCACGTCAGGCTTCTTGCAGGGAGCCTGCTTCTCCCTCTGCCTGTGTCTCTGCCTCTCTCTGTGTGTTTCCCATGAATAAATGAATAAAATCTTTAAAAAAAAGAGTTTTGAGAAATAGGAACTCAAATCTCACTCCTCTTTATTATCAGTCACTGCTTAACTTAAAACTTTGGTTTTGCACCAAAGCTCAATTAATTGAATATAAGAACATTGCTTTTAATGCTTCCCAAACCTTTTAAATTAGTTTTGAAGACATTGAGTTGCATGCATATCACTAGGTTTTTAGTCTTCAAACACTCTGCTTGTCTGTCTTGGATGGAAGTCTTGTTTTTGTCACAGGTTATCTTTCTGAGCAGCCAGCCAGTGTGTCACTCCTTCCCTAATTGCCTAGAATTGTCTAGCTTTGCTAACTCTTAGCATGAGTAGAAATTACTTCAGTACCATATGGCTAAAGAATACATGTTTTCCTGAATAGCCCCTAAGGTGGCCGAGGATGGAATTGTGGTGGTGTCATAACCCTCTGTGGGAAGCGGAACCATAGCTTCCAACAGGCTCGCAAAGGTTCTCAAACCTAAAAGACTTTAAGAACTACTGCTGTGGATAACATTGTCCTCAATAGAGATTGCCTAAATTTTCTTTTCATTTGGAATATCTCAGCATATACCAAAAATATCAATCACTTGAGTCTTGATTACCAACTTTGTCAGATTTTAATATTTTGCCATATTTGTATCAGTTTTGTGGGGTTTTTTTTGCCTCCAGAGGAAAAACATTTCAAATAACTTAAAGCTCCCTCACTACCTTTTGTGGCCTTCCCTAATATTCCCTCTCTTCTGCTTCAGAGGGAATAAATGATCTGACTGGTGTTCATCCTGGCAATTTAGGCATTTTTTTCATAGCTTTGCCTTCTACTACATCTTTATGTAACTCTAAGCAGAATCTAATTTTTTATGTGTTTTGACTTTATATAAATTGCATTGTTATATGGATTCTCTATATATACTTCTATAACTTTTCTTTTTTCTTTTTTCAGTTTATACTTTTGAGATTTTATTACCTGTGCTGATGTATACCTCGTTTTCACTGCTGTATTGTATTCCATTAAATGACTGTTTCATAGCTTATTTATTCACTGTCCTGTTAATGTTTGAGTTATTTCAAATTTTTTCACTATTAAACAGTTTTTTAGTGGGCGTGCTTGTACATGTCTCCTTGTGCACATGTATGAAAGTTTTCTTTAGGGTATGTAACTAGGAATAAATTGCTATTTAGTAGAGGACATATATTTTCAGCTTTACTAGATACTGTCCAATTATTCTTCAAAGTGAGTATGCTGATTTATATCCTTAGTAGCTGTGTATGAGAGTTCCTGTTTTTCCACATCCTCAATAAAACTGATAGTGTCCCAGCTGTTCCTTGTTTACTGATTAATTTAAAGACAGCAGTGTGCATAGCAACCATCTCAAACAAGGTCAGATGCAAACCTATTTTTTTATATTGGGCTTCCTCCTTTAAAGGAATTGTTGCTTTCAGAGTTACAGATTCAAGAATATAGCTTTAAAAAAAATTTTTAGTAAATATTTTTAAAAATATTTATTTTTTGAAATAGTATCTCTTTTTTACAATCATAAAATTAAAATATTATTTTGGATAATTTGGAAGAGATTTACAAAAAAGAAAACTAAAAATTCCACCACTTGGATATAGCTTTGTTAACATTTTGCTAGGTACTTCCTTCTGGTGTAAACATATGATACATAGTCACTCTGCATTTACAATCATGCTGAATTTGTCATTTATCACAATCTCACTTAAAATTGTATTTCCCATGTCACTGAATATTATTTGAAAACACCATTTAATAGCTGCATAACATTTCTTTGTATAAATGTGCTATAATTTATTCTCCCCTTGGAGGACATTTTAATATTAAAATACTGTATTAAACATTCTTGGTATATAAATTTTCTGAGTTACAGCTTGTTTCTTTGAGATAGATTTCTAGAAGTCAGTAAATATTTATGGAATTAGATTGACTAGATTATAAGCAGGGCATCCAGAGAAGAAAAAAAAAAAAAAGCAGTCAAAAGAGAGGAAAACAGCACATGTTTTGGGGGCAGGGGGAGAGCACCAGATTTATTAATTTAACATCTCTTATTTGAATTGAGTGGCAAATCTGTTTCTTACCTGAATTTGGGGAGCCTTCCCTTATTAGGGACCATGTTAGAGGTGAACTTTATCCTACCATAAACACTAGAGAGTTGGTTGTACATTATAGTGTTCAAAACTTATAGAATCTTAGAATTGGAAGGAATTTTTATTTTTGTTTTTTAAAGATTTTATTTATTTGAGGGAGAGAGAGGGAGCATGTATGCAGAGGAAGGAGAAGCAGACTCCCTGCTGAGCAGGGAGCCTGTCGTGGGGCTCAATCCCAGGGTCCTGGGATCATGACCTGAGATGAAGGCAGACACTTAACTAACTGAGCCACCCAGGTATCCCTGGAAGGAATGTTTAATGTTCTGTCATTCTAGTTGCTAAGTCCCTGAGCTGAGTGTATTTTATGGAATATTTCATTAAAGTAGACTTCTACCCTTGACTTCTTTAATATCTAATCCCACACAGTTCATTGTCATACAAGGCAATTTGCTCCTTTATTGGACAGTTTTGATTAGTTGAGTGTGGTTCTTTTACTTAGACCCAAAGATTTCCTGTAACTTTCATTTGCTTTTTTTTTTTTTTTTTTTTTTAAGATTTTATTTATCCATTTGAGAGAGAGAAAGCATGAGTAGGGGAAGGAGGAGAGGGATAAGCAGGCTCCCCTCTGAGTCAGGGAGTAGGACTCCGGGCTGGATCCCAGGACCCTGCGATCATGACCTGAGACGAAGGCAGACAACGCTTAACTGACTGAGCTACCCAGGTGCCCCTTAATATGTTCTTTTAAGGAAAGGCCTCCTAAAAATAATTCTGGGGCTATTTTATCTTTACATGTTCATCTATTAGCTCCTAATTACATGAAAACAAACATATGTTTGACCTACTTTTAGTCTTTACTTTCTTCCAAGGTACAACTTAACCTTTGTAGTAAAAATTTCATATATGAACACAGGCAAGATAGAAAGCTTTGCATATATTTGTATAGGTGGTGGACAGAAAAATTCTGGAGTGTCTGTAGAATATAGTTCTCATTTTATTACTATTTATTAGGAGTTGCATATAAGCAGTGATTTTAGTATACACAATCCCACTTTTCTGCTAATAATAACAATCTTTTTCTTCCCATCTGTGTCTCTTTCTTTCCTTTCTTTCTTTCTTTTCTTTTTTTTTTTTTTTTTTTGCACAGAGGTGTCAACATATATTTTCTCCCTTATTCTCTAACTTCTTAGGGTATACATTTTCCTTTTGGCAGATAAGGATCAGAGAGGTTTAAAGACTTTTCCTGTCACACAGCTGTTAAAGATAGAGCCAGCATTTCTTTTCTTTTCTTTTCTTTTTTTTTTTTTTTTGAGCCAGCATTTAAATTCAGGTCTAATTCTAAAATTTTGTATTTAACCGGCTTGCCCATCTGTCTCTCTAACTTATATTAATTTCAGAATAAAATCAGATGTATTTCTGTTCAAAAGATTTTCACGTATTTGGGTATCTCAGTGAGTGTATCCCATTGATAGCATGTATGTCACTTTTGGAGTTGTATTGCTTTTGCTTGCTTCCTTTTCATGCAGTTCCTCTTGGTTTGGTTTGGACACCCCAAAAATTTTCTTCCCCTGATTGCCCATCTCTCCCTATGCCCTATAGGGCTCCTTCCTGTTTCTGGGGAAACTGAAGCACAGAATGAGAACAGAGTAACAAATGATCACATAATTTTTTTTCAGAATATTATCAACTGATATGTTCCATAAAGGAGGATGTTTTCACAGCTGTGTGCTTTAGGGATAGTGGGAAAAGTTTGAATTTTTATTGCGTGACTATCTTCTACAACAAAGGCATATGCCTGATGGACTTGGAATGTGGAAACCTGTTCTGCAGTCAGCCTGTGATAGGGATCTTTGTGGTTATGGGCACATTGGGATTCAGATATGTTATCTCTGTGAACTTCAGACCAAGGGTCAGAGAACCAAGGAGTGGACTTGCTGAATATATGATTTAATTACCCTAGATCAATCAAGTTTTACTTGATGATGACGGGATATATTGTGTGTGTATTTTTATGTAGTTGCTAGGGGAAGGGAACAAAGTTTAATCCTTGGTTTTGTTGACCTTTGGTATCACTTTTATCTTGTAGTTTCATATAAAACTGCCTTTGCCAAATTTTCAAAAGGCTGCAGTCAAGTGATTTACAGATAAAGCCTCATTCACTACTTGCATAAGAAGAGCCCATATCTTCAGATATGGGTGACGTAAGTTTACTTTAGAGACAGGAATGAGTTCATTTCTTTGGAGAGATATGAACAGAATGTCTCTTGCTCTGACGAGAAATAAATTTAAATCAGGACCTTGCTTAGAGAAAATGGAATGGAATAATTGAGCACTTAAGCCTTCAGAAGTTACAGTTCCTAAGCCAAGGCCCAGGGGGACACCTATTGTGTGTTGTTGAACTCATCCAGATCTGAATATTCCTCAGTAGTACATACGAAACAGCAAACAACTATGGTGAACTACTTTGTGTATGGCAACAAGGTGCTTATGTGCCTTGAGTCTTTCAGAGACAAAAGTACATGATTCCTTCTTCCCTCAAGGACCTTACCAGGTAACTGTGGACAAAACAGGAATGTTGATAATAATACACAAAAAGATGCTATGGTAAGTGCCAGAAATGAACCTTCTACTAAATATATTCCAGAGATCTAGCCCATAAAAAGTACGATTCAGTTATAAATGAGCTATGTTGCTGCTGAAAACATTTTGATTCCAAAGTATAATCAAATCTCAAGTAAGCAAAACTATCTTAAGCATAAGTTAAGAGGAAAATGGCATTTTAAATTAATTATTCAGGTAAGTTGACAAATTATGGACACTAGAATTTCAAGAGTTGGCAACTCTAGCTCTTACGGTTTGGCTACTGTATTATCTCTCTTAAATTATAGTAATACTTATGTCACCAAAAATCGTTAATATACAGCATTTTTTCTGTTAACTCCAGTACATATTTCCATCATATGATTTGTTGTCATGATTATTGTTACTATTACTCTACTTACTGTGTGTAGGGGATAATAAAATCTGCCTTTTAAAATCATCCTGACAGATAAGATAAAATATGTAACATGGAACACAGGGCTTATGGCTAAGAGAATGTCATCACTAATGTTAGCTATTGTTTTTCTTACTCATGAAATAAAATGCTTTATACGGTACCTGATACAAAGTTGTATTTTAGTAGATTATAGCAATATGTGGCTTATTGTTTACCAAGGCCTTTAACATGTGAAAATGTGTCAAGGAAACCTAACTCAAAATTGGAGTCAGGAAATCACGGAGGGTGGACTCTTATACCGCTCGTACCATTCATCATAACTTTCGTAGTACAGCAGGAAGAAGGAAGATTTTCTCTGAAAAGAGCAAGCTGCCTTTGCTTGCAGCCAGTGAGAAATCACTACCTCTTCAACCACCTGCAGCCAATAAGGAGCCACCTCCACTTTGGACTCTCATTTTTCCCCAGTGAACTTTTGTTCAAAACAAGTCCTCCCAACTTCTCTTTTTTCTTCATCTTTTTCATAAAAAGATGCTCTCCTCCTTTGTTGCCCAGACTTGCCCATGGTTCACCATAGTTTGCTTGTCCCAAATTGTAGTTCCTCTGTTAATTCCCTAATAAGCTCGATTTTGCTGGCTGAATCACTTACCTTTTTTCTTTTAAAAGGTTGACAACCATATAGTATCTTATTTAATTCTCTCCGCTACCTTCAAGGTTTATAGTATTACCCCTCTTTCACTAATAGAGAAATGGAGGCTAAATGTATCAGTCAGATTTGATGGCTGATTTAAGCATACAAAGAATTCACTGGAATGAATAGCGGACAGAATCTGTAGAAGAGCTCTAGAATCAGATTTTGAGCCACCTACCTAAGCATAATGGCCAAAATCATGCTACAGAACTTAACCCATTGACGTCACTATTGTTGTCATGGCCAAACACTTGACACACCCTGTACTACAAACAGTGCTGGCTGGCATTGTAGACTGAACTTTGTCATTGGTTCTCCTTCTGTTGCTGCCTCAAATGATTTTTCTGGAAACTCCTGTCACCAGGCAATGCACTTTGTAGAAGGTCCCTGTTTTGCAACACTTGCTCCCCATTTAGAGTAGGGAGTAGATGAAGAGATTGGTGTAACTTCTGTCCTGTGCTTGTATTCCAGCTGCAGGGCAGGTGGGGAAAAAGTCCTTGGTTCTTCAGCTTCTCTATATAACAGGCAAATAATCTCCCATACGTATCACTTGCTTTATCACAGCTCCTTGGGTCTTAATGCTCTGTATATAGAAGGAATATTCCAGATTTCCTGCTAATTGTGTGTAAGTGGAGTAGAAATTGAGATTGTTTTCTTTATTAGTACACTTCATGTGTGGAAAATCAGGGTTTTTTTTTTTTTTTTCTAAAATCCATCTTGTTCTTAGTAATTATCTTATCAATCAACAGAATTGCCATGATATTTTAAGCTGTTAACAAGTGAGAACTTTCCATTTGATCAGGCTGTTTTCTCCAGTATAAACATCCATTATCCATACATTATCTGTATTTCCCATTCTCCATTGGAGTGCAGGGTAAACCTACAGAAAGACAATTCCTATGAGCAGCAAAGTTGTGGCATTGATATGTCAGATTTCTTTTTGGTTGTGTCCTTTGCTTACTATATCATTTGTTTTTATTTCAAGTGAATCTGTGATTCATCTTTCTGAAAACTTCAGAAAGAAAACTTTCAGGTCCCCAATGTGATTTTCTCTTGACTCTAAAGATAGCCTCCCCTCTTTCATAGTCAGCCTTGGTGTGCCTTGCAGTCTCTGTTTTTAAGAAGTTGTGTATACTTCAAACCACTCTAAGTAGCGTTATGTATTAAATGCCAATTTCTGAAAGAACACTTTCAGTTCCTCAAGCAAACTCTTTTAGAAAGGGAAGGATTGTTTGGTCCTCCAAACAACCATCCTCATTTTGTCTGGAAAGCTGCAGTCTCAGGGTGTTAATATTCTGTGAATGGAGAACACCAGGGTGTGGTGAAGACTAGCTTCCAAATCGCAGAGAGGACTCACTCAGGTCCTCCGTTTTAACAGGCTGGCATTGGTACCTCTGGACAAGTGAGACAGCATGGCTTTCTGTATTCATCTCTCAGTGTTGAAAGGTCGTGACTTCTGAACTAGGAATGTTTGTAGTAGACTGCATTTCTTTTATTTTCATACACAGAGTAAGGGTTTTCTGAATTTAAACATACTTTCTGCAAATAATTTTAAATTAGTCTTGGTCCTGTCATAAAAAAAAAAAAAACACCCTAGTATAGCAGTATAGAATAATACTTTATCTTCCTCCTCATAGAAACATGAAAATTTCAAAGTTTAGACCTGAAAGAAAACGTGGTTCAACTCAGTTTTCAGAGAAGGAAATAAGATTTATTTTTCTCTTGGTTTATTTTAGATTTTGTTCCCTACTGACCACTTTTTTTTTTTTTTTTTTTTGGCTGCTTTATTAGAAGGGTACCATTTCGAGAGTTATGATTTGGTGGCATTAAGTATATTCACATTGTTGTACAACATTACCACTATCCTTTGCCATCATTCCTAATTGAAACTTAGAAATCCATTAAACAGTAACTTCCTGTTCCTCCCCGCCTCCTCAGCACCTGGCAACCATTATTCTACTTTTTTTTCTCCATGAACTTGACTATTCTGTGGACTCATGTAAGTGGAGTCATACAACATTTGCCCTTTTGTGTCTGCCTTATTTCACTTAGCATACTGTTTTCCAAGTCCACCCATGTTGTAGCATATGTCAGAATTTCCATCCTTTTTAAGACTGAATAATATAAATTGTAAGTATTTACTATATTTTGTTATTTATTCATCCATTGCTAGATGCTTAAACTTCCATATCTTAACCGCTGTGAACATGAATGTACAAATATATCTCTGAGAGCCTGCTTTCAGTTCTTTAGGGTATGTATCCAGAAGTGGAACTGCTGGTAATCATATGGTAACTCTCTGTGTTTAATTTTTTGAGAAACTGCCATGCTATTTTCCACAGTGATTGCACCATTTTACATTCTCATCAGTGACGCTCCAATTTTTCCACAACCTTACCAACACTTGTTATTTTCTGGGCTGTTTGGTTTTTACCCCTCCCCCCACCCATAGTAGCCATCCAGTGAGTGTGAGGTGGTATCTCATTATAGTTGTTTTTTTTTTAATTTTTATTTATTTATGATAGTCACACAGAGAGAGAGAGAGAGAGGCAGAGACATAGGCAGAGGGAGAAGCAGGCTCCATGCACCGGGAGCCCGACGTGGGATTCGATCCCGGGTCTCCAGGATCGCGCCCTGGGCCAAAGGCAGGCGCCAAACCGCTGCGCCACCCAGGGATCCCTCATTATAGTTTTGATTTGCATTTTCCTTGTGATTAGTGATGCGGGGTATTGTTTCATGTGCTTGTTGGTCATTTGTATATCCTCTTTGGAAAAATATGTATTCAAGTCATTTGACTATTTTTGAATTGGGTTGTTTCTGTTTTTTCACATCGAGTTTTAAGTGTTCTCTATATATTCTGAGTATTAATCCTGAATCAGATATATGCCCTTTGCAGATATTTTCTCCCATTTTGTAGGTTTGTTTTTTTACTCTATTGATAGTGCCTTTTGGTGCACAAAATTTTAAAATTTGTCTGTTTTTTCTTTTGCTGCCTGTATCTTTGGTGTCCTTTCAAAGAACTCATTGCCAAACCTGATGTCATGAACATTTTGCCCTATGTTTTCTTCTAAGCGTTTTATAGGTTTAGGTTTTTGATGCAGTTTGAGTTAATTTTTGTATGTGTTGTTAGGCAAGAGTTCAACTTATTTTGCATACAGATACCCAGTTTTCTCAGCACCATTTGTTGAAAAGACTGTCTTTTGCTTATTGAATGGTCTTGGCACCTCATACAAAATTGTTTGACCATGTCTGCAAGGGTTTATTTCTGGGCTCTTCTACTGCTCTGTCATTATGGCAGAACCATACTATTTTGATTACTGTAGCTTCGTAGTACATTTTGAAATCAGGAAGTATAAGTCCTCTAGGTTTGTTTTTCTTTTTTATGATTGTTTTGGCTATTAGAAGTCCTTTGAGAGTCCATGTAAATTTTAGGATGGGTTTTCTATTTCTGCAAAAAATCTTGGAATTTTTATAGAGGTTGCAGTGAATCTGTAGATTACTTTGGATGGTATTGTGAACTCCCCCCCCAAAAAACGAATAATCCAATTAAAAATGGGCAGAGGAACTGAATAGACATTTTTCCAATGAAGACAGACACATGGCCAACAGAGATACAAAAAGATGCTTGACATCACTAGTCATCAGGGAAATGGGAATTAAAGGCGCAATGAGGGGTGCTTGGGTGGCTCAGTTGGTTAAGCATCTAACCTTTGATTTTAGTTCAAGTCATGATCTCAGTCATGAGATCTAGCTCCAAGTCATGCTCCATGCTCAGTGTAGAATCTGCTTCGAGTTTCTCTCTTTCTCTCTCTCTCTCTCCCCCTCTGCCTCTGGACTTCATCCTCTGAATGAGTGAATGAATGAATGAATTTTTTTAAAAAAGCACAGTGAGATCTCTTATACCTGTCAAAATGGCTAAAATCAAAAACACAAGAAATAACAAGTGTTTGCCAGGATGTGTGGGAAAGGGAACCCTTGTGCACAGTGGTAGGGATACAAATTAGTATAGCCAGTGTGGAAAACAGCATGGCAGTTCCTCAAAAAGTGAAGAGTTACCATGTGATCCAGTAATTCCACCTCTGGGTATTTATCCAAAGAAAACGAAAACACTAATTTGAAAAGATATATGTACCCCCTGTGTTGATTGCAGCATTATTTATAGTAGCATAGATATGGAAATGTCCATTCATAGATGAAGAGACACACACAGGAATATTAGTCATAAAAAATAATGAAATCTCACCATCTACAACAACATGGATGGACCTTAGAGGTTATAATGCTCAGAGACATAGAGAAAGACAAATATCATATGATTTCACTCATAGGGAATTTAAGGAACTTAAAGGAATTTAAGAAACAAAAAATAGGCAAAAAGCCAGACTCTTAAATACAGACAACAAACTGGTGGTTGCCAGACGGGGGATAAGTGAGGGAATGGGTGAAATAGATAAAGGGGATTAAGAGAACACTTTTCTTGAGCACTGAGAAATGTATAGAATTTTTTAATTTACCTGAAACAAATATAATACTGTATGTTAATTATACTTGAATATAAAAATAAAATTTAAAAATTCCAGTATTAAATCTTCCAGTTCATGAAACATGAGTTCTCTTTCCATTTATTTTTGTCATCTTCAGTTTCTTTCAGTAGCGTTTTGGAGTTTTCATTGTAACTGACTTTTGTATGTTAACTGTATTTTGCTACTTTGCTGAATTCATTCTAAAAATTTTTGTGGAATTTGTATGATTTTTTACATATAAAATCATCTGCAAAGAGATAATTTTACTTCTTCCTTTCCAATTTGGATGTTGTTTTTTTACTTTTTTCTTGTCTGTTTGCTCTGCTAGAAGTTCTAGTACTATGTTGACTAGAAATAGTGAAAGTGGGCATCCTTGCCTTGTTCCTGATCTTAGAGGAGAAGCTTTTGGTTCAACATTGAACATGTTTTGCTGTGGGTTTTTTATATATGGCTTTTATTAGCTTCCTTCTATCCTTATTTGTTGGGTGTTTTTTAATCATGAAAGAGTGTTGAATTTTGTCAAATATTCTTTCTGTATCAATTGAAATTATCATGTAGCTCTTTTCCTTTGTTCTGTTAATGTTGTGTATTACAACGATCAATTTCTGATGTTGAACTATCTTTGCATTCTAGGAATAAATCCCACTTGGTCATGATATATAATCTTTTTAATATGCTGTTGGATTCTGTTTGCTAAGTGAAGCCATCAGGTCTAAGACATTTTTGCTGCTGTTGAGAGATTTTTTTTTAAATTACTGATTCAATTTCCTTACTATTTAGAGGTGTATTCCTACTTTCAATTTCTTTATGATAGTCTTGATAGCTTTCATATTTCTAGGAATTTGTCCATTGCGTCTAGGCTACCAATTTGTTGTGCAATTGCTCATACTACTCTCTTACACTTTTCTATTTCTATAGATTCAGTAGTAATATCACCACTTTTGTTTCTGATTTCAATAATTTGAGCCTTCTCTCATTTTTCTTAGTTTCATCTAGCTAAAGTTTTGTCACTTTGTTATTCTTTTGAAGGAATCAACTTTTGGTTTTGTCTATTTTCTCTTTTTTTTCTGTTCTCTAAGAGATTTTGTTTATCTTTGTTATAGTCATTACTGTTTCCTTCTGCTAGCTTTGCATTTGGTTTATTCTTTTAATAATTCTGTAAGTTGTAATGTTAGCTTATTGATTTGAGAGCCTTTTTTAAGAATATAAGTGTTTAGAGCTATAAATTTTCCTCATAGTGCTGCTTTGCTGCATCCTTTAAGTTTTGGTTTATTGTATTTTAGGTTTCATTCATCTCTAAGTATTTTTAAATTTCCCTTGTGATTTTTTTCTTTGATCCATTGGTTGCTTAAGAGTATGTTTAATTTCCACAGGCTTCTGAATTTTTCAGTTTTCCTTTTGTTATTGATTTCTGACTTCATTCTTTTGTAGTTAGAGAAGATATTTTGTATTATATTTATCTTTTAAAATGTATTGAAAATTTATGGCCTAACAAATGATCTGTCCTGAGAAATGTCCCATGTACACTTGCAAATAATATGTGTTCTATTGTTTTTAGGTAGAACATTCTGTATATGTCTGATAGATCTAATTGGTTTACCATGTTGTTTAAGTTCTCGGTTTCCTTGTTATCTTTTGTCTGGTGGTTCTATATTGAGAATGGGTCTTGAAATCTCCAACTATTATTGTAGAATCATCTATTTCTCCAGTTCTGCCCATTTTTGCTTAATATATTTTGATGGTCTGTGATGAGGTGTGTAAATGTCTTACAGTTGTTATGCCTTCTTGCTGTATTGAGCTTTTTATTAATATATAATGTCTTTATCTCTTATAACCTTTTTTGATTTAAAGTCTATTTTTTCTGAAATAGTATAACCATTCCTGCTTTCTTTTGGTTGCTATATGGATGGAATACCTTTTACCATCCTTTCACATTCAGCCTATTTGTGTCTTTGGATATAAACTGAGTCTTTTATAGTTATCATATAGTTAGACCACACTTTTTACAAATTCTTAGTGCCAATCCATATCTTTTGATAAAACAGTTTATTCCATCTATATTTAAAGTAATTACTAAGGAAAAGGGACTTCTCAGATTTTGTTTTTGTTTCCTTTATGCCTTATAGCCTTTTTGGTCCTTCATTTACTGCAGTCTGTCTTTTTTTGGGTTGAATTTATTTTTTTGAAGCAAAATGTTTAAATTCCTTTCTCATTTTTTTAATATATTCTGTAACTATTTTATTTGAAATTACCATGGGGATTATATTTAACACACCAAAGTTATAACAGTCTAACCTGAATTCATGTCAAATTAATGTCAATTCAGTAACTAAAGAAACTGTTCCTTTCCTGCTCCATGTTCGCCCCTTTCAGATGTTGCTATCACAATATGACATCTTTATACATTGTCCAAAAACATACACTAATAATTTCTAAAAATGTATTAATTTCTTAAATCATGTAGAAAACAAAAGGTGGAGTGGATCCCTGGGTGGCTCAGCGGTTTAGCACCTGCCTTTGGCCCAGGGTGTGATCCTGGAGACCTGGGATCGAGTCCCACATCAGGCTTCCTGCATGGAGCCTGCTTCTCCCTCTGCCTCTCTCTCTCTCTCTCTCTCTCTCTATGTATATCATGAATAAATAAAAAAATCTTTAAAAAAAAAAAAAAAGAAAACAAAAGGTGGAGTTACAATTGTTATAATAATGCCAGCTTTTATAGCTGCCTGTATTTATACCTTTACTGAAATCTTTATTCATACAGCTCAATGTTACTATCAAATGTCCTTTCATTTCTACCTACAGGACTGTCTTTAGCATTTATTATGGAACAAGTCTAGTGGTAATGAACTCCCTCAGCTTTTATCGGGGAATGTCTTAATTTCTTTCACAGTTTTGAAGGACAGTTTGCCACATACAGGCAAACCTTGGAGATATTGTGGGTTCAGTTTCAGACTACTGCAGTAAACTGAATATTGCAGTAAAGCAAGAAATTTTTGGTTTCTCAATGCATATAAAAGTTCTATTTACACTGTACTGTAGTTATTAAGTGTCCAATAGCATTAAGTCTAAAAAAAAAAACCCCATGTACATACCTTAATTTAAAAATATCTTTTTGCTAAGAAATGCTAATTGAGCTTTCAGCAAATCATAATCTTTTTGATGATGGAGGGTCTTGCCTTGTTGATGATGGCTGCTGACTGATCAGGGGAGTAGTTGCTGAATATTGGGGTAGCTGTGGCCATTTCTTAAAATAAGAAAACAATATTTTGCTGCATTGACTAATTCTTCCTTTCACAAACAATTTCTTTGTAGCACGTAGGCTGTTTGATAATAGTATTTTACTCACAGTAAAACTTTCAAAATTGAAATCAGTCTTCTCAGACCCTGCCACTGCTCTATCAACTAAGTTGATGTAATATTTATTTTCTTTCTTGTCATTTCAACACTATTGTATATTCTCTCACCAGTGTACAAGGGTTCCAATTTCTCCATATCCTCACCAATACTTGTTATTTTCTGTTGTTTGGATAATAGCCATCCTGATGGTTAAGTGGTATCTCATTGTGGTTCTCTTTTACATTTCCCTAATGATGAGTGATGCTGAACATCTTTGATGTGCTAAGTGACACTTGTATATCTTCTTTGGAGAAATGTCTGCTATGTCCTCTGCCCATTTATGAATTGGGTTTTGGAACTTTTTGTTCTTTTTGATTTTAGCTTTTATTCACAGCTGCATTGTGTTTGACTCCTGCTGCTTCTGGTAATCTGCTTGAGGAATGGGATGACTTCTTTATGATTTCCTGCAGTGCTGGTGGCATATAGAAAGAGGTCCTAGCAAATACTTGTAGTATAGTAGGGTTGGCCGGTCATTTGGCCAGATTTTGTAACCTGCTAGTTTGACTATGGCAACAGCTGGTAGTTGGAGAGTTGGGGACAGTGAAGAAATTAACATGAATTGGGTTCCTATTCTGTGTCAGATACTATGCTATGCATAACTTATATACACATAACTATAATTCTCATAGTGCTCCTTTAATGTAGATAGTATTAAATTTATAGATAATCTGTTCAAGTTCAAAGAAGTTAATTTCCTACTCTTAAATCACATAGGTAGTAAAAAATAACTATCTCTGGATTCAAATTCTCAGGTCTACCTGACTCCAAAGTTTTTTTTTTGTTTTTTGTTTTTTTGTTTTTAAATCATGCTGCCTCTCTCTTCCCTAGCCTAAATTTAACCAGAAAGCAAGCCTTTGAATCTGAAAATTGTTGAAGGACAATGATGAGTTGAATGTTTTACTTCATTCTTTGTGAGAAAAAAATGAAAATTGTGAAAAGCTTAAATTAAGTTCTTAAAATGGATAGGATTTCTTGAAGACATTGAGATGTCTTATCTGTAGGTACTGATCACCTTATAATGACTCTACTTTTGTTTCTTTGGTGCCATAAATCAAAGTGCCCTGAAGTGGCCCTCTACCTCTTTGAGTCTTAAGTAAGGCAAGAGTAAAAGGAACAGATATTTATCAAGATCCTATTGTATGCTGGGCAAACTGTAAAAGGGAAGTGGCTATTATTCCAGCTTTATATATGAGAAAACTAAGGCTCAGAGATCTAAAGTGAATCATCCAAATCACACAGCCAGTAATAATAGGGCTGAATTTGGCTTTTTTCAGGGACTAAGCTTCCTGTCTTAGAAATTTAATTGTCACAGTTCTAGAGACTGGGAATTGCAAAGTCAAGATGCTGGTAGATTCAGTGTCTGGTGGGGGCCTGCTTTCTTGTTCATGGATAGCCATGTTTTTGTTGTGTCCTCACATGGTGGAAAGGGCAAGTGAGCCCTTTGGGGTCTCTTAGAAGGGCACTAATCCCATTCATGAGGGCTCCATCCTCTTGACCCAATCACCTCCTAAAGACCCTGTTTCTTACTTTCACATTAGTGATTAAGAGTCAACATATGAATTCGTGGGGGCGGGGGGAATACAACATTCAGTCTATTAGCACTATGTCAATGAGAAAGTTCTTTATTGGCCCTCTGGTAGTTATTGGAAACTGTCAGGAGGTTGTTTTTATCCACACCGAATATTGTGGTGGGTTGGCCTATCATTGCAGGCTTGTTTGCACTTGTGATCTCTTATGCCTCATAATTTAACCAAAACCATGATGATAGCCTATCTGGATGGGTTCTTCTCTTGGATGAGATTGGTGCTCCTCTGAGGTGACTGAATGGAGGTTAAATTTTCAAAGGAACCAGTCATCGAGGGCACTCTTTTTCTAAACACCTCAAAGGAATTGATCACCAATATACATCATAAGATCCTGTCCAAGTTCAACTGATATTTTCAGACCCTTTTTTTCTTTAAAAGAGAATTTTTGAGAACTAGAGTTTATATTAATACAGATGACTTATGTGTTTCTGTCTCTGAAATAGACCATAACCAATAGAGCAAAAAACCCTATTGGTTTGGGGAGAGGGATTTCTTTTTTTATAATTTGCTACTTAATTATACCTTTACAAATGTTATTCAGACTTATATAGATTTCAGGATTCTGTAGCAGGAAATGGAACTTATGATACTGTTTCTCAAATAGAGGCCTTGCTACTCATAATACTCATTGTTAGTCTTGGAAGCAGTTAAGCCTTTACAAGTTAAGGAATTCAGTTTGATAATAGCCTAGGTTAATACCTATATGGTTCTGTACTATACTTTAGAAAAACTTTTTTTCCTACCTGGTATTACAGAAAGAAAAAGATTGTTCAGCAAAATGTTTCCCAAATTTTTAATCCTGATGATTTTTCCACTCAACACTTTACACAAAGAGGTGTAGGTACAGATAGCAGTTTGCTGGCTCTGTGTAATGATCAGTCTTGGTCCTCATTCATTTCCTGGAGCCACTCTCCATTCCTGTATAAACAAGTAGTTTCAACAAGGGTCTAATAGGGCCTTAAAATATGCCGCCAGTATTTACAGCTTGCAAATATGGAATCTATTAGATCAGGTTTTTAACTCAGTAAATATATCTACTTTATGTGCATCACGGTTTTAAAGCTAAAGAAGAATTAGGAAACTGAGGGTAATGAGCCTGTTGTCTTGCATGGTAAGGAAGACATAATTTATAAATTTTAACATGAAAAGTTAATCATAAATTTGTAGAAGAATAGACTATTAGGACTGAAGTGTCATGATAGCTATAATTTTTTAATGGCTCAGGAAAAGAAAAAATGGAGAAGGATGAAGTAGAATAAAACGTTAGTTGTTGAATCTAGATGGTAAATATTTGGGTATATATATAATTGTTTTCTATAGGTCTGAAAGTTTATATAATAAAAAGTAAAAAAAGAAAAGAAAATATCTTAACCATGAAGAACATTTATAAAACTGTGCAAAAAAGGGATGTCTGGGTGACTCAGTGGTGGAGTGTCTGCTTTCGGTTAAGGGTGCCCGTGATCCCAGAGTCCTGGGATCAAGTCTCACCGGGCTCCCTGCATGGAGTCTGCTTCTCCTTCTGCCTGTGTCTCTGCCTGTCTCTTTCTGTGTGTGTCTTGTGAATAAATAAATAAAATCTTTTAAAAAAATGCAAAAAAAGGGATCCCTGGGTGGCGCAGTGGTTTGGCGCCTGCCTTTGGCCCAGGGCGCGATCCTGGAGACCCAGGATCGAATCCCACATCGGGCTCCCGGTGCATGGAGCCTGCTTCTCCCTCTGCCTGTGTCTCTGCCTCTCTCTCTCTCTCTGTGTGTGTGGCTATCATAAATAAATAAAAATTAAAAAAAAAAAAAAAGCAAAAAAATAACTTCAAGATAATATATGGTTCATGCTCTATTACCTAAGAGTTTTAGGTTCTTATTAGCGTTGGTAGGTAAGAATTAAAACAGAGGTGTAACCCTAGAGGTTCTCAGAGGCCAGGCAGCGAATGTGAATGAGGTCAGTGGGTTGGCCATAAGGCAGTAGGACATGATAGGGTTTGAGAGAACACAGGAGTATGCAGCTCACTGAAAACACCCAGTCTTTAAAAAACTTTAATGTGCATTCAAAATGAAAATAGTTTGAAGGGCTGGCAGTTTGTGGCCTCCTACAAATGATAAAATTGACCATCTCTAAATGTACTCAGCTTTCTGTTCTCTGTCCTCCTTCTATCAGAAGATAGTAGGAATGGTTCTGTTATCAAAATGAGGGAAATGTGGGGGTGGGGGGCGGGGAACCTGGTGGCTCAGCAGGCAGCAGTTGAGCATCTGTCTTTGGCTCAGCCCTGTGATCCCAGGGTTCTGGGATGGAGTCCCTCATCGGTCTCCCCTCGGGAAGCCTGCTTCTCCCTCTATGTCTCTGCCTCTCTCTGTGTGTCTCTCATGAATAAATAAATAAAATGTTTTTTTAAAAGGGAGGGGGGAAATGGGTTCCTGACGCTTGAGAGTGATGGGAAATCTTTACTTACCCCCTGTAGAACTGGCCCCTGTTGCCACAGCTTTATAGCTTCGGGAGTAGAAAAAGTAGCGTCTCATCATCGTTGTTGTTGTCTTCTCCTTTCCCCCCCGACCCTTTTCTCCTTTTGGGATCTGCAGCAAGATTTATGGTAGATTTTCGGAGACTCGTGTAACAAAAAAAAGCACATTATGATAATAGACCCTCATCTTTCTCAGCTTGGCCTTTGGATGATTGGGGGGGGGTACAATTATAATTTATAAGGGTGATTTAAAGTATTTCTTCTGCATGTGGATGTCCAATTTTCCCAGCACCATTTATTGAAGAGACTGTCTTTCTTCCAATGGATAGTCTTTCCTCCTTTACCGAATATTAGTTGACCATAAAGTTCAGGGTCCACTTCTGGGTTCTCTATTCTGTTCTATTGATGTATGTGTCTGTTTTTGTGCCAGTACCACACTGTCTTGATGACCACAGCTTTGTAGTACAACCTGAAATCTGGCATTGTGATGCCCCCAGATATGGTTTTCTTTTTTAAAATTCCCCTGGCTATTTGGGGTCTTTTCTGATTCCACACAAATCTTAAAATAATTTGTTCTAACTCTCTGAAGAAAGTCCATGGTATTTTGATAGGGATTGCATTAAACGTGTAAATTGCCCTGGGTAACATTGACATTTTCACAATATTAATTCTGAAACTAGACCACTCTCTTTCACCATACACAAAGATAAACTCAAAATGGATGAAAGATCTAAATGTGAGACAAGATTCCATCAAAATCCTAGAGGAGAACACAGGCAACACCCTTTTTGAACTTAGCCGCAGTAACTTCTTGCAAGATACATCCACAAAGGCAAAAGAAACAAGAGCAAAAATGAACTATTGGGACTTCATCAAGATAAGAAGGTTTTGCACAGCAAAGGATACAGTCAACAAAACTCAAAGACAACCTGCAGAATGGGAGAAGATATTTGCAAATGAGTATCAGATAAAGGGCTAGTTTCCAAGATCTATAAAGAACTTCTTAAACTCAACACCAAAGAAACAACAATCCAATCATGAAATGGGCAAAAGACATGAAGAGAAATCTCACAGAGGAAGACATAGACATGGCCAACACGCACATGAGAAAATGCTCTGCATCACTTGCCATCAGGGAAATACAAATCAAAACCACAATGAGATACCACCTCACACCAGTGAGAATGGGGAAAATTAACAAGGCAGGAAACAACAAATGTTGGAGAGGATTCCCACCCTCTTACACTGTTGGTGGGAATGTGAAATGGTGCAACCACTCTGGAAAACTGTGTGGAAGTTCCTCAAAGAGTTAAAAATAGACCTGCCCTACGACCCAGCAATTGCACTGCTGGGGATTTACCCCAAAGATACAGATGCAATGAAACGCCGGGACACCTGCACCCTGATGTTTATAGCAGCAATGTCCACAATAGCCAAACTGTGGAAGGAGCCTCTGTGTCCATCGACAGATGAATGGATAAAGAAGATGTGGTTTATGTATACGATGGAATATTCCTCAGCCATTAGAAACGACAAATACCCACCATTTGCTTCAACGTGGATGGAACTGGAGGGTATTATGCTGAGTGAAGTAAGTCAATCGGAGAAGGACAAACAGTGTATGTTCTCATTCATTTGGGGAATATAAATAATAGTGAAAGGGAATATAAAGGAAGGGAGAAGAAATGTGTGGGAAATATCAGAAAGGGAGACAGAACATAAAGACTCCTAACTCTGGGAAACGAACTAGGGGTGGTGGAAGGGGAGGAGGGCGGGGGGTGGGGATGAATGGGTGACGGGCACTGAGGGGGGCACTTGACGGGATGAGCACTGGGTGTTATTCTGTATGTTGGTAAATTGAACACCAATAAAAAATTAATTTATAAAAAAATAAAATATAATTTCTTTGATTTTGATATTGGCTGCAACTTAATGTGAACCACGTAAGTGTGCCTTTGAGACTTGGCAGCTTTCTTAAAATCTCTTTTCCCATTTTTCTTATTTTTTAAAGAGGAAGAGTAAAGGTTTTGTTTTGTGAGCCACAGCTGGGTTATGGGTCCTCGGCTTCGGCCTTTCAGCCCTTCTGGAAGCTTGAGCCAGCCTTAACTTTTCTCTGTTCTTTAATATGCACTGCTCCCAGTAGTCTCCTCAGGCACTGGGAGTCTTCCTCATTCACTTTAGAAGAGTGGATTCAGGCTGAGACCAGGCCTCACTCTTAAGTATATGTGGAGTACACAGAGTAGGGGCCCTGAGGAGGCTTTTTCTCCCTAAAATCTTCCTTAGCTCACTCTTTGCTTGGAATTTCAACAGTAGAATGCATCCTCCTAACCTAATTTGAGAACTGTTTATATACCAGGTGCTATATGGTAGACATAAGAGGTAAGTGGATAAGTAAAATATGGTCTCTCTCTCCTACCAGCTCCCAGTTTGTTATGAGGCTTTTCATTGCCTTGGAGAAGATACTGCTTTAAGGTATATTCAGCTGTGTAAACCTTGGCAAGAATGAAAGATGATGAACTGGTTTTGGCTTATGGAGTTGGAGATACAAAGGAAGAGGAGAACTGCCCAAAAAGCTGTTACAGAATGAGAAAGACCTGGGCCACATTTTGTTAGAATGAGTGATTTACTTAAAAGTTTTTGGAAGGAAAATACATTCATATGGTTAAAAAAAAAAATGTTAGAAGTGTACTCTTTACCCTTGCTCTCCATCTTTCTAACTCTCGTCATTCCAGAATCTTTTTATGCAAATGTAAGCAAATGTGAAAATAGATTTTTATTTACTCGTATACCCCCATTTTTTACACAGTGGTAGCCTACTCAATACACTATCCTATATACCTTCTTTTATTACTCAATACCTTTTTTTAAAAAGATTTTATTTATTCATGAGAGACAGAGGGAGAAAGGCAGAGACACAGGCAGAAGGAGAAGCAGGCTCCACGCAGGGAGCCCAACACTCCAGGGATCAGGACCTAGGCTGAAGGCGGCGCTAAACCTCCGAGCAACCTGGGCTGCCCTTAATACCTTTATTTTAAAGCACTTATTAGCATTTAATGAACCTCCCTCCATGTGGTTTCAAGCTACCAGGACACAGTACCCTCCCCTCATCTTCTCAGCTCTTCTGCTGAAGACTTTGACCTTCACAGTGACAGACTGCTTTGAGAGCTTTTCCTTCCCCAGAATTTTGTGGTAGCCTGATCACACCACATCAGTGATAGGAGCAGCTCCAGGCTTGTTTTTGGCAGCATTTACCCATGTCTGTTCACTGACCAAGGTCCTTGGTTTATCAGGGTTGACAGTTGCGCAGAAGCTCTCTTTCCTCGGTGCTAGGAATACCTCATGCCAACTTTCCCACAGTAACCTGAATGATGTTTGCTTACTCCACCCTCCTGGGTGCTTCCCCTGCTTGCCCATGTGGCCATGGCATTGGCTCACATGATCGCAAACTTTCCAGGTCTTCCTTAGTTTAGATGGCATGCTGGCAGCCTAGGCAAGAGTCATTACCTAAAATCTTCTGGAGACTTTTCTGTGTGAATGCATACGGAGCTCCTTTATTGTTTTCTCTGGTCATATAATATTTATTGATATACCTTGATTTAATTAACAAGCTCCCTATTGGCAGTGTTTGCTCATATTTTACCATGACAGTCACTGTTGCAACAAATAATCTTATATATACCTTATACAAAATTTACCATGTGTGCTCATTTATGTGTAAATTCCTAGTAGTAAAATTGCTGCATCAAAGGCTTTATGGATTTGTAATTTTGAGATCTGTGCCAAATTCCCCTCTGTGAGAGTGTTCCTGACTTACACACTAATCAGCTATGCCTGTTTCTTCATAGTTCCATCGATGGAGTTCTTATCATACTTTTGATTTTTACCAGTGTGATCAGTGAAAATGGCCTTGCAGTGATGCTTTCTTTTTTGCTTATGATGAATAAGGTTGTACATCTTTTCTTATAGCTGAAGCATTGATACTTCTTTTTCTGTGAGATGCCTATTCATACCCTTTGTCCATCTTTCTTTTGCTGATTTGTTACTTGCCAATTTCTAGGAGCTCTTTATATGATAGGAAGTTTGCTCTTTGTGATAGGAGTTGCAGACATTTTTCCCAAGGCCTTTTTTTTTTTTTCTTTTCCTAAGCTTATGGTGGGTTTTTGCCATGTGAAACCTTGAGTTTTAAACTGCTGAATTTTCCATATGGCCTTTGTATTATCCTAGCCCAGTTTTGATAGCACAAAATCATCCATTCTTTCCATGGTGCCTCTTCACTCTGTTCCTCCTTGGATTGACAGCAAATAGCTTTTGGTACCTTCTTCCATAGGTCTGTTTCTGGGACTGTATCTTTGTCAGTTTTAGGGTAGTCCTTATAATTTTGTTAGGAGATTTTAGTGACCTGAAAAAATCCCCCATTTCTTGATTTCAGGCACTCCAGAAAACTTTTTGGCATTTTCTTATAAAATTAAATATGTGATTACCATGCAGCCCAGCAAGTGTAGCCCTGGGGCATTTATCTCAGATAAATGAAAATTGTTCATACAAAAACCTGGGCAGCACTATTCACAGCAGCTCTGTTTTTAACAGCCCCCAACCTGGAAACAACCCAAATGCCCTTCAGTAGATGGATAGCTACAAACTCTGGTACATACATACCATGGAATACTACTTAGAAATGAGAAGGAACAAATTATTGATACATGCAACAATTTCAATGAATTTCTCATGTATTATGTTGGGTGAAAAAAGTCAATCCCCAAAGGTTACATATTATCCCATTTATAAAACATTTTTGAAATGACAAAATTTTAAAAATGGTGAACAGATTAGTGGTTGCCAGAGATTAAGGATGGGGAAGGGAATGAGAGAGAGGTGGATGTGGTTCTGAAAAGCAACACAAATCTTTGTGGTGATGGCACAGCTCAGGATCTGACTAAATATATAGTACTAAGTATAGTAGACATCTTTATCTGTGGGGGATACATTCCAAGACCCTCAGTGGATGCTTGAAATTGAACAGTACTGAACCTTATATATACTAGGTTTTTTCCTATATGTACATACCTATTATAAAAGCTAACTTATAAACTAGGCACAGTAAGGGATTAATAATAATAACTAATAATAAAATAGAACAATTATAACAATATACAGTAATAAAAGCTACATGAATGTGTGCTGTCTCCAAATGCCTTAGTGTACTATACTCACCCTTTTTTGTGAGGACATGAAATGTTAAAATGCCTACGTGATGAGATGAAGTGAGGCAAATGATGTAGGCATTGTTATATACTGTTGGGCTATACTGACCTTTTGGCAATATGTCAGGAGTATCATCTGCTTCTGGACTGTGATTGGCCACTATTGTACACAGGTGTGCATGCTCATGAATGCTCATACACACACACACACACACACACACACACACACACACATATGAGTACAAGTAAAATGGGACATCTGAATAAGATCAGTTGATTGTATTACTGTCAGTATCCCAGTTGTGATATTGTATTGTAGGTTTGCAAGATGTTACCTCTGGGGGAAATTGAGTAAAAGGGTACACAAGATCCTGTATATAGGATCTCAATAAAAATCTCAATTAAAAAACTAAATCCCCATTTCTGCAAGTAGCAGCTTCACCAAGAGCTACTAGTGGAGGCCAGTTCAGCTAGAGGAACTGGTACTCTACTGTGCTGGGATTAGCAGTGGAACCCCTCAGGGACCAGGTGCTGATGGTGGAATGTGGGGGAACAGAGCAGTGCCTCAAGTTCAACCCAGCGCTGTCAGGCAAGATGAAGAGCTGAGAACACTGACTGCTGTTTCCTTCCAGATTCTCTGGGATAGCCCAGCTGGGTAGCCCACCATACAGCCTGTTGAAGTGTGGGTGAGGGGACTGGGAAAAGACTGATTTAAGTTCTAGTACCTTGGAAGTCAGTGAAGGTTTGACATTCGTGGTTAGGGACAGGAATGGGAAGGAGTTCCTAAGACCAGCTTTGCTGTGGGTGGGTTTATCCTGATATTGCCCAGCATGTGCCTCATTGTCATATTTATTTTGGTGTCCCTAATGCTGTGTCATTGGCTCTGGTATGAAACAGTGTGGCCTAGCATAGTGGTTCTCAAAGTGTGATAGAGTGACCCCTGAGATCCCTAGAACCCTGCTAGGGATTTCCTGAGGACAAAACTATTTTCACAATAATACTTACACATTTGCTAATTACTCTCATTCTCTTACAAATGTACAATGGAGTTTTCTGGAAGCTACATGTTGTAAAATCAACATGTTAAATGCAAAAGCAGATAAGAGAATCCAACTATTTTCTGTTAAGCCAGACATTGAGAAAACTATAAAATTTAAACCATGCCACTCTTCCCACTTTTTTGTTTTGGATACTATAGTTGCTTCTTTTAAAATGTTACTTATGTTAACATGTAATAAGGTTATTATTGTTATTTTAAAATAATAAGAATTTTCTTAGTTTAATTTTAAATAGGTGAATATTGGTATAAACCACATAAACAAAAATTTTTTAGGGTCTTCAATAATTTTTGAAAGGGTAAAGGAGTTCTAATACCAAAAAATTTGTGAATCTTTGGCTTGGCAGAAAGTACTTAGCCAAAAGTTGGTACGTTTGAGGTCTAGTCAACACTTTACTATGTGACTATATAAACAAGTCATTTAGCCTCTTTAATTGATTTTTTTTTTGTTACATAAATACTTATTATCTTGGTCTACCATACCTTAAAGAAAAATAAGTTTATATGAGAGGCTTTGAAAATACAATATCCTATAAAATGTAAGGAATTTAATGGTTATGTGACAAAACTGATGTTGGAAGAAAACAAAGAATGGGTTTCTGGTGCGTTAGCTGACATTCTATTTGCTTTTTCAGCTTTCTTCATTTTTGTGTATCCTCCTAACATGCTCCTTTACATTTTATTTCTGTTTCTCAGTTTTTCAAACAACCATTCAAAAAAATTGTTATTGAAGTAGGGTTGACATACAATGTTGTATTAGTTTCAGATGTACAACATAGTTATTCCACAATTCTATACATTACTCAGAGCTCACTATGAAAAGTGTAGTCACCATCTGTCACCATACAACATTATTACCATATTATTGACTATATTTCCTACTCTCTACTTTTGATCTCCATGACTTATTTATTTTATAATTGGAAATGTGTGCCTCTTGATCGCCTTCACCTATTTTATTCCCCCCCCATGTCTCCTCTGGCAACCACCAGTTCTCTGTATATACGTGTCTCTCTTGTTTTTTAGATTCCACATGTAAGTGAAACCATGTTATTTGTCTTCCTCTGTCTGAATTACTTCACTTAGCATTATACCCTGTGGGTCCATCCATGTTGTCACAAATGGCAAGATTTCATTCTCTTTTTTAGGACTAATATTCCCATGAGTGTACAAGTGTGCGCACGCATGTGCCTTCTAGATGTATACATCCTCTTTATTCAACTATTGATGGACATTTGGGCCGCTTCCATAATTTGGCTATCATGAGTGATGCTGCAGTAAACATAAGGGTACATATATCTTTTCAAATTAGTGTTTTCATTAACTTTGGGAAAATTTTCAGTAGTGGAATTACTGGATCATATGGTATTTCTATTTTTAATATTTTTAGGAACCTCCAAAGTGTTTTACACAGTGGTTGTACCTGTTTACATTCCTACTATGACCCATGAGACTACCCTTTTGTCTACATCCTCGCCAACACTTCATGTTTCTTGTCTTTTTAATACTAGTCATTCTGACTTGTGCAAGGTGATAATCTCATTGTGGTTTTGTTTTTTTTGTTTGTTTGTTTGTTTAAAGATTTATTTATTCATTCAGAGAGAGAGAGAGGCAGAGACACAGGCAGAGGGAGAAGCAGGCTCCATGCAGGAAGCCTGATGGTGGGACTCGATCCCGGGTCTCCAGGATCACACCCCGGGCTGCAGGCGGCGCTAAACTGCTGCGCCACCGGGGTTGCCCATCATTGTGGTTTTGATTTGCATTTGCATTTCTCTTATGATTAACGATGTTGAGCATCTTTTCCATGTGTCTATGAGCCATCTGTATTCTTTGGGAAAATGTCTATTCAGGTCCTTTGCCCATTTTTAAATCAAATTGATGTGGAGTTTTTTTGGTGTTGTCTAAGTTCCAATATCTTTCTTGGATATTAGCCCCTTCTCAGATATATCATTTGCAGATATCTTCTTCCATTCACTAGGTTGCCTTTTTGTTTTGTTGATGGACTTTGTTTTTTGCTGTGCAAAAGCCTTTTATTTTGATATAGTCTCAATAGTTTATTTCTTTCCCTTGCCTGAGGAGAAATATCCATAAATATGTTGTAAGGCTGATATCCAAGAGATAACTATGTTTTCTTTTTTGGTTTCAGATTGCGCATTTAGGTCTTTCATCCATTTTGAAATTACTTTTGTGTGTGGTGATAAAACAGTGGTCCAGCTTCATTCTTTTGCATGTCGCTGTCCAGTTTTCCCAGCACCACTTATTGAAAAGACGGTCTTTTCCTCATTGTATATTCTTGATTCTTCTTTTGTAGATTAATTGATCAAATAAGTGTGGGTGTGTTTCTGGGCTCTCTATCCTGTCCCATTGGCTTGTTTTTATGTCAGTATGACATCATTTTGATCACTATAGCTTTGTAGTATATCTTGAAGTATGAAGTTGTGATTTGTTCTTATTTTAGAAGATTCCTTTGGCTATTTCAGGTCTTATGGGGTTCCATACAAATTTTAGGATTATTTGTGCTAGTTCCGTGAAAAATGCTATTGGTATTTTGATAGGGATTGCACTGAATCTGTGGATTTGCTTTGGAAAGTATGAACATTTTAACAATACTGATTTTTCCAATCTCTGCATGTGGTATATATTTCCATTTGAGTCATCTTCAGTTTATTTCGTCAATGTCTTACAGTTTTCAGAATTTAGGTCTTTCACCTCCTTGGTTAAGTTTATTCCTAGGTATTTCATTCGTTAAAAAATTTCTCTTATACTTCCTTGTAAGTGTATAGAAGTACAACAGGTTTCTGCATATTAACTTTATAACCTGCAGCTTTGTTGGAGTCATTTATTCTTTTAAAAAAATATATTTTATTTATTTATTTGAGAGAGAAAGTGCACAAGCAGGGAAGAGGGACAGAGGGAGAAGGAGATGCAAACTACCCCCTGAGCAGGGGAGGCTGATGGTGGGGCTTGATCCGCAGGACCCTGGGATCATGACCTGAGCCAAATGCACATGCTTAACCTACCAAGCCACCCAGGTGCCCCTCATTGATTAGTTAGTTCTTTTTTTTTTTTTTTTTTGATTAGTTAGTTCTAAGCAGCTTATGGTTTCTATCATTTCTCTTATTAATATGATGTATCACATTGGTTGATTTGTGAATATTGAACCACTCTTGTATCTGTGAAATAAACCTCACTTGATTGTGGTGAATGATCTTTTAATGTATTGTTGAATTTGGTTTGTTAATATCTTGTTGAGGATTTTTTGTATCTGTGTTCATTAGCAATATTGGCCTGTAGTTTTCTCTTTTTTTTTTGTAGGATCTTTGGTTTTGGTAATGGTAATACTGGCCTTGAAGAATGAATTTAGAAGTTTTCCTTCCTCTTCTGTTTTTTTTTTTTTTTTCCCAATAGTTTGAGAAGAATAGATTTTAACTCTCTTTAAAATATTTGGTACAATCATCTGTAAAGCCATCTGGTCCTGGACTTGGATTGGAAAGGAGTTATTGTTGTTGTTGTTGTGTTGTTTTTACCACTGATTCGGTTTTATACCAGGTAATTGGTTTGTTCAAATTTTCTATTTTTCCTTATTCAGTTTTGGAAGATTGTATGTGTCTAGGAATTTATCCATTTCTCCTAGGTTGTCCAAATTTGTTGGCATGTAAGCTTTCCTTGTAGTCTCTTATAATTTTTTATATTTTTGTGATGTCAGTTGCTAGTTCTTCTCCTTCATTTCTGATTTTATTTGAGTCTTCTCTCCTTTTCTTGATGAGTCTGGCCAAAGGTTTATCAATTTGTTTATCTTTTCAAAGAATCAGCTCTCCGTTTCATTGATCTTTTTTCTTGTTTTTTAATCTATTTATTTCCACTCTAATCTTTTCTTTTCACTCTAATCTTTATTCTTTGCTTCCTTTTACTAACTTTGGGCCTTGTTGTTCTTTTTCTAATTCCTTTTGATGTGAGGTTAGATTGTTTGAGATTTGTCTTGATTTTTGAAGTAGGCCTATTTCACTGTAAGCTTCTCTCTTAGAACTGCTTTCGCTGTGTCCCAAAGATTTTGGACCATTTCATTTCATTTGCCTCCATGTATTTTTTTTATTTCCTCTTTTATTTATTCATTGACTCATTGACTGTTCAGTGGCATGTTATTTAGCCTCCATATGTTTGTATTTTTTCCAGTTCTTTTCACATAATTGATTTCTAGTTTCATACCATTGTGGTTGGAGAAGAAGTTTGATAAGATTTCAGTCTTCTTAAATTTATTAAGACTTATTTTATGGCCTAATATATGCTCCATCCTGGAGAAAGCTTCATACACACTTGGAAAGAATGTGTGTTCTGCCATCTTTGTATGGAATGCTCTCTGTGTAGTTGTTGGATCAGTTAGATGGAGTGTGTTGTCCCAAGCCATTGATTTTTTTTTTTGTCTGAATAATTTATCCATTGATGTAAGCATGATATTAAAGTCCCCTACTCTTCAGCTTCTTCCTTATGCTTGTTAATTTTTGCTTCATGTGTCCAGGTGCTCCAGTGTTGTTGGGTGCATCAGTATTTATAATTGTTATAGCCTCTTTTTAGATTGATCCCTTTGTCATTATGTAATGCCCTGCCTTGCCTCTGGCTATAGTCTTTGTTTTAAAGTCAGACAGTCAGGGGTGCCTGGGTACTCAATTGGTTAAGTATCTGCCTTCGGCTCAGGTCACAATCCCAGGGTTCTGGGATCGAGCCCAGCATCAGACTCCCTGCTTGGCAATGAGTCGGCTTCTCCCTCTCCCTCTGTGATCTCTCTGGCTCTCTCTCAAATAAATAAAATCTTTAAAAATAAAATAAAGTCAGATAATCAATGTAATTATTTAAAAAAATTAAGTAAATACATCTTCCAAAGTTTTAATTCAAGAAGGGATTTATATTCCTAATACCTTGAAATAGCGTCATAAGGTCAGGATCTGTATTCTGGAGAAACCATTTACTAGTCACTGTGTGACATTAGGAAAGTTACTTAATCTCTCTGTGTCTTGAGTTTCTTATCTATGAAACGGGACTAATCCTACCTTACTTTCCAGGGCAAATATGAGTACCGAATTATTGCATATGAAACACTTTGCCGAGCGTTTGGTATATTATAGATGCTCCATAAATGATAGTTGCTATAATTTTCATTAGCGTATAACAAAAGATACAGGGTTAAATTTTAGTCTCCTACCTTGTCTTCAGTGATTAAGTTACTTATAAAACAAGTTTTTTCCACAGTAACTTCCATTTTATTTTATTTTATTTTTTTTTCTGTTTTGAAGGGCTATTGAGTGGCCAGACTTCCCCAACAAATACCAAATTGGAGAAATTGGATTCTCAGCAGGTGTTACAGCTCTGCCTGCGATATCAGGATCACCTTCATCAGTGTGCAGAGGCCGTTGCCTTTGATCAGAATGCTTTGGTTAAACGAATCAAAGAGGTAATGTAGTGTGGGAAAATAACATCACCAGCTCATTTTTGTGATTTCCTCTGACTCCCAAGTCCTTTTCTACTGGGCAGTAGAGCCAGTGATCCAAGCTTTATAGGAAGTAGTCATTTTCTGGTTTAGTCTTGACATCTGTCCCCATTGCCTTGATAGATTGTCTTTCCTAGCAGTAAAATCTAAGGATGAAAAGGAGTAGTCCAGCTCCATGGAATTTGAATCCTGGTTCACCACATATTTGCTTGGATAAGTTACTTCTCCTGGTCTCAGTTTGCTCATCTGAAAAACAGTAGTAACCTATCCCAAAGGTTGATTGAACATTAAGTTACTAATACGTTTTAGTTAGTATGTAAAGTCCTGCCATACTAATCTGCTCTAGCTAACATTGTATCTTTGAATGGACTTTAGCGGTTTCCTATGTGTAATATATATTTTGTTTCCCAATAGAGTATCAGTTGTTTGAGAGCAGGAACCTTGCTATCTTTTTCAATTATTTTTTCACAGTATGAGGACATGAAAAGCTAAGTGGTTTTTACTGGTTGAATGGAAACAATTATACCTATTTAGCCCACAAAGTTTTTCTGAGGGAAGGTGCAAGATAATTCCTGTGAAAGTACTTAGAAAACTAAAGTGCATGGTACAAATGTTTAGTAATTATTAATAAAAAAAAAAAGGTACTTCTGTCACACACCGAAATATATCATTGACTGGGCTGCTGCATGGCACAGCTCTGTAAGCACTAGGGTATAGTACATACATTTTCCAAAGTTTTCAATAAAGAAGGGATTGAGATTCCTGATGCTTTGAAGTAGTATCATATAAAGAAAAGGTCAGGAGTTCTGTCTTGGAGAAATCACTTATGTTAATGGCACCTCCTAGAGTTGTTTAACAAAATAGTCCTGGTCATTGAGTCAGCGTGAGAAGGTGAATATGAGGAAATACACAAGTAAAGCATTGAGCATCACTGCAGATTCATTAACAGTTAATAGCAGATGTAGTAAATCCTTGAGATTATAAAGTTGCTGCTAGTTATATTGATACATTTAAGTTTGCCAACACCTTAAATATTTTACTACTTACCTTTCATGAAATGTATACATATATGATTC
Source organism: Canis lupus familiaris (assembly GCF_011100685.1). NCBI lineage: Eukaryota > Metazoa > Chordata > Mammalia > Carnivora > Canidae > Canis > Canis lupus. The sequence goes on from NC_049248.1 coordinate 12,315,401, forward strand.
TCTCATGGTTTAAATACCTTTATTTAGGAGAGCATTCCAAATTATTATTTCATATTGGTTGGCATTGTTGTGGCCTTTCAAACATTACAAACTTACTTTACTATGTTATGTTCTACAGAGATTTAAATCCCAAATGTGACTATGTATCAAAACCTCTTGAGTTTTTTATTTGTTTGTTTTAATGCTGAGTTTTCCTCTCCCACTAGGTCTAGGATGTGGTCTGTCAATCATTATTTTAATAAGCTTACCGAATGATACTGAATCCATTCTCCATTACCTGGGATTTGGGAACCACTGGTCTCTAGAGCACTGTTTTCCACAATAAATTCTATAAAACTACTCCCATGTGAAGAAGGTCAATCTTTTTGCATATTCCATCACCACCCTTGGAAAGTCACAGAGCATATTATCTTTTTTTTTTTTTAAGATTTTATTTATTTATTCATGAGAGACAGAGAGAGAGAGGCAGAGGGAGAAGCAGGCTCTATTCCGGAAGCCCGATGTGGGACTCGATCCCAGGACTCTGGGATCACGCCCTGAGTCAAAGGCAGATGCTCAACCGCTGAGCCACCCAGGCATCCCACAATGCTTATTATCTTAAAAGTTCTTAGATTGGGGTGCCTGGGTGGCTCAGTGGTTGAGTACTTGCCTTTGGCTCAGGGCATGATCCCAGGACCCTGAGACTGAGCCCCGTATCAGGCTCCCTGCTCAGTGGGGAGTCTGCTTCTCCCTCTGCCTCTCTCTGTTTCTCTCATGAATAAATAAATAAAATATTTTTAAAATAAAGTAATTAAATTTAAAGTTCTTAGGAATCTTACAATAAAGAAAACTGGTACCAAACTTATTTGACCTAAGAACCTTTATTGTAGGTAATATCTTATAGAAGTAGTATCTTTATTTTTTTATTATTTTTTAAAGATTTTATTTATTTATGATAGACATAGAGAAAAAGAGAGGCAGAGACACAGGCAAAGGAGAGGCAGGCTCCATGCCGGGAGCCCGACGTGGGACTCAATCCTGGGGCTCCAGGATCGCGCCCTGTGCCAAAGGCAGGCGCTAAACTGCTGAGCCACCCAGGGATCCCCAAAGTAGTGTTTTTTAGAACATTATTTGGGAATTGCTCTTGCAGACACAAGACCTTATCATTTTTGATTATTGTGCTAGAAATTAACTGTGATGTTAACTCTTAGAAGATTTTAGAACAGTAAATCTATTTCATAATGCTTCTCATTTTCTTTTTGAAAGATCCTTTAGTCCATTTCTATTGTTTTGTAGTTTAGGAAAGTATAATACAGAAAGATTAAATGACTAGCTCAGCGTCAAAGAGCAGGTATTTAGTAGCTTGTTATACCAGATAGAGCTCTTATTATACCTCATTTCCAAGATTCTCGAGCAGGATTTCTTAGCCCTAAATGTGTGTTAGAATTACCTGGGAATTTTTACCTCCAGTATATATGACAAAAATTTTTACATGCACACAATGAAGTAGACAAATATTGTGAACCTTCATGTACTCATTGCCCAGCTACTCACTACAGGCATTGATTTGTGTAAGGTCTTGTTTCATTTATATCCACACTCACTCCCTGCCACCTCTCCAACTGATCTATTTTGCAGTAAATCTGAGGCATATAATTTCATTCAGAAATATTTAAGTATATATCTTTTTTTTTTAATTTTTATTTATTTATGATAGTTACAGAGAGAAAGAGAGGCAGAGACACAGGCAGAGGGAGAAGCAGGCTCCATGCACCGGGAGCCTGATGTGGGATTCGATCCTGGGTCTCCAGGATCGCGCCCTGGGCCAAAGGCAGGCGCCAAACCGCTGCGCCACTCAGGGATCCCTCTTTTTTTTTTTTTTTTGAGAGAGAGAGAGAGAGAGCTCACAAGCCCCATGGGGGTGCAGGGAGAGGGAGAGAGAATCATTTTTTTTGGGGGGGGGGGAGAATCTTAAGCAGGCTCCATGGGGAGCTCAATCTCATGACCCTGACATCATGACAAGAGCCAAAATTAAGAGTCTGATACTGAAGCTTAACCAGCTGAGCCCCCCAGGCGCCCCTAAGTATGTATCTTTAAAGATAAAGGACTCTTTTTAAAAACTTTTTAAAATGTGAATTAGAGAAAAGTCACAAAAATAATCTAAAGAGTTCTGTGTACCCTCACACATTTTCCTCTAAAGTGAGCATTTTACAGAACCTTAGTACGATGATCAAAATTAGGAAATTAACACAGTACCACACTATTAACTAAGCGGAGACCTTATTTGAATTTCATCAGTTTTTCCACCAAGAAAGGCTTTCCCCAAATACAGCTGTAATGCTGCTGTCATACCTGAAATAACAATACCTTAATTTATCAGCATAGCGAAGTGCTTTTAAAAGTAACTGATGTATGGGTCTCACTCTAAACCAGTTAGATAAAAATCTTTGAAGAGTGGTGAATAGGAAGGGAGGAAGCTAGGCTTTGGTATTTATGAAAGTGCTCTAGATGACATGTAACCAGGACTGAGAGCCATTTAACAGATTTAAATTTAACAGAGTTAAAATTGTTTGAGGAACTTTGGGATTCACTTTGAGCGATCAGTAGTTACCCGGGATTATTACAGATCAGAGAACAGTACTCATAGTACGTGGTACCTTGGTAGTTTTCCTAAGGTGAAGGAGATGAGCACTGTTTTAAGGTTTTCATTGGTGACTTGGCATCTCTGTTGGTAAATGCTAGCAAACGCTTCAAACATACACATCCATCTGTGCTCACTTCCAACCTCAAGGTTGAAGTTAGTCACTTCCAAATGAATAAAGCAGAGGATGTAGTTTTGATATAACACCAACTCTCTAATATTATTCCAGATGTTTCCTGGAAATTTGGTTGCAAGTGTGAGGAAGTAACATAATGCTGTATGTGTTGAAAAGTAAGGAACTTAATAACCTTGGAGAATATGTATTAGTGGAAGTGTAGAACCTGGATCAACCAGAGACTCATAAAGTTACAGACCTGCAGTCACTTTAAGTTTGGATCAAAGGGAAACATGGCTAGAACTGTTCTGATTCAGATAAAAGAAAATCAAGGAGCTAGCTAAGCTTTCCTGTTCCTAAATTTGGATGATGCTCTTGAGTGAAAAGTCTGTCTTACAAATTGGTGTGTCTGAGAGAGGAGTAGAAGATAGAGGTAGCCTTCCTTCCCAGAGAGCCTTGTAATGCACACTGACCACTAGTTTCTTTATTGGTTCCTGGGTGACCCCTCAGCCAACAAGCATTGCTGAGCCACTGTTGCAGACCTACTCAGTGTGAGGTTTCTTAGAGGTTACAGAAAAAGGTGACAAAGTGCCTGCTTGCTGAGAGCTTAGTCTAAGTGCAGGAACAAAGATATGCAGGACACTAGTAGGAAAGATAGGGCACTATTGATGGAGACTGCTAAATCATGGTCCCTAACTGAGGTGCTATACGAGTTAAAGATCAGGAGCAGGTGAGGTTCAAGCTAACTTATAAAGGGAAATCAAAGTTTAGGAAATGAACGGAAAATAGGAGGAGGGAGCATTGCTTGCTACAGGAACAGCTTGGCAGTCTTAGAAGAAAATTAACTTTGAGGCTTCAGGGGACAGTGAAGAAAGTAAACTTGTTAAAAAAAACTCTAACTCTGCATTAAGAGCCATGGAACATTGGGGAGTTCAGAGTACCATAGAGACCTGGTCCAGCGCCCTCATTATTTAGATGCAGAAATTGAAGCCTAGTAGAGAGGGTGAGCAAGTTATCCAGGGTCACAGAGTGAGGTAGTGGCCAAAATTATGGAATGAAAAGTGGTTGAAGATCATAGGAAGGTTTGGTGTTTTATTTTGCAGATAGTATACTTGAACATGTTCACAGGTTGATGGAGAAGAGACAAAAGAGATCAAAGATGAAGGATAGAAGAGGTCTTAGAGCAGGGTTCCTGAGGCAGCAAGAGAGGGTGGGATTTAGAGCCCTGGAGCATTTGTTTTGAGAGAATGGTGAGAATTTGGACAATTTTATTAAAAGAGGATAATTGGCATGGATCAGCCACACCCAAGGAGCCCATGTATTCCCTCTGAAGAAGAGGGGAGGTCATTGGTTGAGAGTGACCGCTGGGTAGGAGTACAGTTGTGAGCACTGGGAATCATGGAGGGCTCAGCAAAGGGACAATAATGTGTACCTTATATTGTGGGCACTTCTTTTTTTTTTTTTTTTTTTTTTTTTTATGTGGGCACTTCTGCATAGTGGTTCTGCGTGCAGACTCCAGAGCCTCATTGCCTGGGTTCAAATACTGGCACTGCCTCTAACTAGCTGTGTGACCTTGAACAAGTAACTCAGTTCTTCTGAGCTGCAGTTTCTTCTGTTAAATGAAGTAAGAATAGTATCCACCTCAGAAAGTTTTGGAGAGGGTTGAATGAGTTACTTGCCATGAAGCATTTAGGACCGTGTCTGCCATATGGTAAACATTATAGTGTTGGCTCTTTTCATTGTTTTTAATATAAATAATGACTAAGGAGAAAAGCCTAACCCTAATGCCATGAATTGGCCTATATGTAATTTCTTGATACCAGCAGCAGCCTGAATATTGGCTTGTTTTAAGCTCTACTCTCAATAACCCAAGTATGATAAAGAACTAAGTAGTGGCAAGACACAATTTTTTACCCACTCTGGTATCTCTCAAGCCCTGCATTTCTTTCATGCCACGGATATGTGATATGTGTGATTTTTTGTAGTTAATTGTTTATTCTGCTTTGTGAATAATAAACCAGTGCCTGGGAACGTGGATCATGAGAAATGTGAAACTGAATGGCAGTGAATGATTAGTCCTTGGCTTCTAGGCTGCGGATGTATCGCTCTTGTCATTTCAGTGTTTTTTCTGTGATATCTCATTATTTCTAGGTTCAAGTTGGCAGGCAGACACTTTCAGTTTTAGGTCATATCCAGCCATGGAAATATGGATTAACTGAAAATCGAAAGGAACATTCATCTTCCTAATGAGGGTGCCTTCCCCAGGGACAGGGTTTTTGGGAGGGGAGGGCAGGTGGCAAATACACAGTCCCAGGAAGTCATAGTTGAGACATTTGGAGCAGCTCTTGTCACTGACCTAGATCATGTTTCTGCCTCACTATAGTTGCTGTCAGTGAGTAAGTGTATTCCTAGATTGGAATACTTTCTTTCTTTTTTTTTTTTTTTTCTTAAAAGATTTTTTTATTCATGAGAGACACAGAGAGAGAGAGAGAGAGAGAGGCAGAGACACAGGCAGAGGGAGAAGCAGACTCAATGCAGGGAGCCCGATGTAGGACTCGATCCCGGATCCCAGGATCACGACCTGAGCCAAAGGCAGACGCTCACCCACTGCGCCGCCCAGGTATCCCTGGAATACCCTCTTAAGTAAGATAAAACCACTAGATTTATTTTGTTCTAGTTATTGTGTGCTGGATCTAAGTCCTTGAGATTAAATTCGTACTATGATTCTGCTGGTCTGTGTTTTTCATTGTTGGATGTGTTGATAGCATGCTGTTTTAGCACAAACCAATATAAAGCATTCAGTGGAGATTCAGATGAATAGGTAAGAAAGTTTTAGTTCTGTGAAAGCCGTGGGATTACAAAGAGACGGTAAAGTTTTTCTGATTCAACCCTTTCATGACACAAATAAAGAAAACAAGGTCCCTGAGTTTCTTTGGGATTTACCCCAAATTTTTATTCTAGTTAAAATGATTAAGATATGGGGGTGCCTGGGTGGCTCAGTGAGTTAAATGTCTGCCTTTGCCGCAGGTCATGATCCCAGGGTCCTGGGATTGAGCCTTGTATTGCTTCTCCTTCTCCCGCTGCCACTTCCCCTGCTTGTGCTCTCTTGCTCTCTCTCAAATAAATAAATAAAATCTTTTTTTAAAAAATGAAATTATTAAAATATGATAGAAGATCGCCAGCCCTCTTTCCGACTTTACCATACTACTTATGTTCTACTTCTTTAGAATCTTTCATTTTTATTTTAGTTATTCCTTTTTCATGCAATAGACACTCAGCTGGTGTTTGAGGGAATGAGCTACCAGGCATGGGCTGGCACACAGAGCTGGGCAGGGATTTCTTTCGTTGACAGTACTAGAATGTTTAAGACCTAATTGGAGCCATTTTCCAAGTGTTTGACCTGACTTCCTGGACCATGCTTCCTCCCAGGGGGCTGTGGAAGATACTGGTCAAGGTTAAATGGATTGCTTACAGTGTTGCACAGAGAATCAGTGTCTGAAGTGGCATTAGCATTTATTGTGAGCTCCTTCAATTAAAAACTTGGTTCATGTGGACCATTGGCCAGGTGAGGCTGTTATTCTGTACAACCTTGAACTGAATCTCCTTTAAATTTCAGTCTTGTTAGATTCCTATTGCTGCTTTTTAAACCTACCCTCACACTGTTTTCTGTTTTTTTGACGTCAAATTATAAAATGGATTGGCAGTGTTTACTTAAAATTACAAATTTTGACAAGATCATTGTGATGTTAGGCTTCTGTTTGCTAACATACCAAGGGTATTTAAAAGAAATTTTTTTGTTTCCTTTCTGTTTTGCAAGTTTCTCTGTTGTAAATTTCAAGTTGAGACCTTAAAATATATTTATAGTTCTCCCCCATTCTTGTCCTTTGGGCAACCTTTCTTTTTGGTAAGAAATACAAATGGTCCCTTGGGTGGCAGGAAATGCAGATGGGGGATTGGGCTTATTCTGGTTTGTCTGGCTGTAAGGTATACCGTACAGTACTTCCTTGGGCCTGGCCCCACATTTCCTTTGCACCAGCACTGTCCTGCCAAAAGGCGAAATCCTGGAAGAGGGCCCAATCTAGTTTATTACTTGCCTTTGGAAATGTGGGCTTGTATTTTTTGGCGAGGCAGGAGCAAAACCCAGTTATTTGACTGCTCGAAGATTTAACTCCATTCTAATTCTGGATACTGACATATGAGCATGTGTGAACAGCAGCCCTATTTCCCCCATAGTTTGCTTGCCCTAGAAATGCCCCTAGACACCTGGAGCTGCCAGATTTTCTAGTACTAGCCACATGTGCCAGGTACTAGAGCCCCTGTCCCTTTCCCTCCCGTAGGTCATTTCTAGTCTGCCAGAGTGGGCAATGGTAGAGGCCCCTTGTGCTACCCCTGGAATGCCAGAGTAATTGCAGTCTATAAGCTAGAGAGTAAGCATCATTAAGGACATGTGGGGTGTAGAACTGGAAATAGAGCTGGGAAAAGCTATTGCCTGTCCTGTATCTCTTTTAGTGAAGAAAAACCAGGAATTTTATCAAATTTGAATGTTGCTCCAGTGCTTGGAACAATGCCTGGCACATAGTAGACATGTAATAAATGTTTGCTAGATAAAAGACTTAATATATTCTTCAATTATTTCAGTATCATGGTGCCTGAGAAACTTCTTTATTCTATTAAGGAAAATAAAGGTTTGAGAGTTGTTTTAGGTAGGGTAAGCTAGACTGCAGCTATAAATAGATGAAGAAATGTGTAATGGCTCAAATGCAACAGAAGCTTATTTCTTGCTCATGTTCAGGGTGGATGTTTCTGGATGTTAGTAGGTGAGTCTCCCCGCCTTGAGTTCAGGGATTTAGTCTCCTCCCATCTTGTGGCTCTGCCATACCCAACCAAAGACCACTTCTTGATGGCACCCACTTGGTAAAAGAGGAAAGGGAATGGAATAGCACAGATGGGAGATTCTGTGGACCAAACCCATAAGTGTCACCCATCATTGGCTGGAACTCAATCTCCTGGCTGCAGTTAACTCCAAAGGAGGCTGGGAAATATAGTCTATATGCATACCCAAGGCTGTATTACATCTTGAGCTACACTTTGAACACATGTGTCCTCTTTCAGCTGTTATTCCTAGATGGATCTGTAGCCCAAATTTGAGATGCAGAAGGGCAAATTTTCATGATAAATTTCACTTGATCTAAGTCCTGTCAATGAATACCAAGTGATACTATGAAAACGCTTAAGGTTTTCACATTAAGTGAAAAAAGCAGAATACAGCATTATGCAGTCAATATGACTTCAACTATGTTAAATATATTTAAAGAAAAAGATTCAAGGGAAACATGACAATTAGTTGTGGTTGCCCTTTAATGATGAGATGATTGGTGGTATTTGTTTTTAGCCTGCTTCATTCTATTTTCAACGTCTGACATATGTCTATCTCGAACATACATACTTTTTTCCCAACGTGGACTACCTCTGTTCTTTTTTTTCCCCTTCAAAATATATGAGTCTTATTAGGGTTCTGTCTCCCTGGCTGCAGAATTCTGACTCACTGAGATAAGAACATGCCTTTCAGGGATGCCTGAGTGGCTCAGCGGTTGAGCGCCTGCCTTCAGCCCGGGGCATGATCCTGGAGTCCCAGGATCAAGTTCCACATCCGGCTCCCTGCATGGAGCCTGCTTCTCTCTCTCTGCCTCGTGTCTTGCCTCTCTCTCTCTGTCTCTCATGAATAAATAAATAAAATCTTAAAAAAAAAAAAAACCTGCCTTTCAGAAGTTTGTATGTGCCTTTACATGTCTACTTCATTTATGAACTCATTTAGCTCTGTGCCAGGCTCTGTTTTAGGTGTTGAGGATGTATCACTGAACAAAATAGAATTATTTCCTCATGTCTGGGGAAACAGACAATAAAGGTAAAAAAGTAAAACCTATAGCATGTAAGATAAGTACCAAGAATGAAAATATAAAGCAAGAAAAGGGATTTGAAATGTTAGTGGGATTGAAATTGTAGATTGTGTAGGCCAGGAAAACCTTTCAAGAAAAGAACTTTTAGGGGATCCCTGGGTGGCGCAGTGGTTTGGCGCCTGCCTTTGGCCCAGGGCGCGATCCTGGAGACCCGGAATCGAATCCCACGTCGGGCTCCCGGTGCATGGAGCCTGCTTCTCCCTCTGCCTGTGTCTCTGCCTCTCTCTCTCTCTCTCTCTCTCTGTGACTATCATAAATAAATAAATAAATAAATAAATAAATAAATAAATAAATAAATAAATAAATAAATAAATATTAAAAAAAGAACTTTTAAAATAAAGATCTGGCTAGTACTGAGTGAACTAGGAGACTGTTCCTCAAAATTCTGTCTATACCTAAAATTTATCAAGTTTTTTGACCAATGACAGATACACTGCCTAAGATTCTTGTCCTTATTAACAGTCTGCTCATTGTCATACTTATCTGGATGTTCTGAACTGGAGACTTACTTACTATCTCTGTTGTTAGTTGGGAGGACACTTGGAGATCCACATTTTTAAAATATTGCTAAGTCGTTCAGGTCTCAAGGATTCCCAAAAGATTTTCTAGGATGTGTTCCTAGAGCTTGAGGCAGCAGTTAACTTTTTTCTGCCCGTGTTGACAAACTATATTTTAAAGATTTATTTATTTTTGAGAGAGGGAGCACGAGCGCAAGCAGGGTTAGGGGCAGAGGGAGAGAGAGAGAGGCAGACTCCCTTCTGAGCACAGAACCAACATATGAGGCTCAGTCTTCCTCCTGACCCTGAGATCATGACCTGAGCTGAAATCAAGAATTGGATGCTTAACCGACTGAGCCACCCAGGCACCCCAACAGACTATATTTTAATATTGTAAGCCTTTAGATACCATCCTGGCATTACCCCACAGTTCATTCTGCACATGAGTGGAGAGCTTTCTACTTGTCTACAGTCATTTCAAACCATTACTAGGAACTGCTTACACAGAAAGTTAAGGGGGACAGCCCCCCTGCAGCCCAGAGCAAGTGGGATAATGAATGTGAAGGTACTCTGCAGGACTACAGGGAGCTGTGTAAATGAAAGGATTATTTTAGGGAGTAAAAGACAATTATCTCAGATGCAGCAGGACCAGGAGGAAGTGATGTGGCTGTGTATGAGTATTAGTAGCACAGAGCGTAGTTTTAAGAATGGCCTCACCCCACCCCTGAGGCCCCTCAGCCATGCTCTCTTCATCCTTGCTGAGACCCAGAGTCTCTCTGAGCACTCCCTCATCTGCCTTTCCATCGTGTAGTAGTCCCAGTCGTATCCTCCCACATCCACCATGTTCACGTTGCTCTCTGGTCTCCACTGCCACTCTGTGTGTCCTCCCATCTTCCCTCCTGGGGGATCCAGCAATCCTGTCAGTCTATGCCAACAGCCTGTGCAGGAAGCATTCCTGGTTTCCTGGGGAGAAGAGATCCCTGCCTCACTTCTCCCCCATGCTCAGGAGGTGTTTGCTGGGTGAATGTGTGTATTGGTCTGAGTTGTCACCCCAGCCTTCTGCATGGGTAACGCTGGGGGCCTCCTATGGGTCCCACGAGGTCATCCAGCATAGTGCTTGGGAGCGTGCACACTGGCATCAGCTGAGATACACCAAATTATTATATCTTAGTATTCTTGCATTCTTTCTTCACATGCAGAGTAGAGAATTTTGATGGTAAAATATTTACCTCCATACCACCTCTAAGATCTGTTTTCTACTCTGAATCAGAAGAGGGATTGTGTTGTCAGTTGGGGTACATAAATGGAAGTATAGGGCACATGACCCAGTTTGACATTGTTTTAGTCACTGTAGCTCAGCTTTTAAATATTCAATGTGTCATTTAGGTCCATACAAGACTTACTTTTATTTCCCTTTAGTCCTGGAAGAGGAGTCCAGTTTAGTGACGTGGCTCCCAGATTTTCTTCACCATCCACCTGCTCCATCTACCAGCACAGCTTCTCCAGATTCTCTCTCAACATAGTAGTAATAGTAATAATAATAAAGCTGTCACTTTTTACATGTTGACCGTGTGCCAGGTGTGGAATAGGTATTTTACATGCACTGTCATCTACATTGGACAGAAAAAGAAACTGACACTCAAAGACCTGAAAGTTAAACCATTCAGGGTTACCCAGTTGTGAAATGATAGAGCTGGGACTCCCAGATCTAAGACCCATGTTTTTTCTGCTGTTCTTTCTTTCTCTTCCATTCTTTATCCCAATGCTTTTACTTCCCACCTCCTCTTGTTTGTGTGCAGTGCTCACATGCTTTCCCTGACACAGCGTTCCTTTACAATATTCCCTTCATAATTTCATGCTATACTTTGTATTTCAAAAGCAATCCTGACAGGATGCAGCCACACTTAAAAAAAAAATCACCCTGAAGATCCCACATTTACACATTTAAAATGCCAACTCTGCCTTCATTGACGCTAACTTTCCACACTCTCCGCTGATCACTTTTTTGAGAAGAGAGCCTTTTACCAGTATCTTGCGGGACTGGTAATAGAGTGGACAGGGAGAGGAGCAGGTGGGGAAGCCAAAGAGGAGACCTATGCTTGAGGGGTTTGAGGCTCCCCCCACTCTCCCTCTAGGACTGACTGCAGCAGCTCTATCTAGAGAGGAAGCAGAACAGAGACTTCTCAAGGCAGATCGTGTCTGCTCTGAGCTACTATCTTGTTTAATGTACAGGGAAGACTCTCCCAAGGGGAGGGAGAACTGGGATTTCTGCCCCAAACTTTTCTTTTTACCCTGATCATTTTCTTTCTTTGCTCCCTTTCAGAGACTCACTAGCCCTTTTCTGAGGGATATGGAGGGAGGAAGTCATGGCCCAACTTTCATTTATTTAGCATTGGGAACTGCTTAAAGGTCTTGAGAGTTTTCTCCTATCTTCCCTCCCAGACCTAATACAGAGGGTAGGAAGGCGGTCAGGGAAGTTGGGCAAGTCATAAAATGAGTATTGGAACAAAGTGATGCAATTCAAATTCCTGAGATCCTGGTATGTCTTAATTCTCTTGGAGACCCAAATAAAATGTGCTGCTTTTAGGAGACGTTTAGATACATTGTTTGAAAAAAGGAAACAGGGTCACTTCAAAATGTCCATTATGTGGTAATCAATGCCATTCAGCCTGTGTTGTAATTAATGAAAACATTGGTGACAGTCTGCCCATTGTTTGTTCCTTTCGCAACAGGAAATGGCAGACTAATAAGGACCCGGGGAAGGTTTACGTAATTCCAGAAGGAAGTAGAAAATGTGCACAATTTTGACTGATAACCTCCTAATTGCAGACATAAGCCCACCTGAGCAGGTTCCTATTCCTAATGGAGTAGAGATGTTTGATTTGACTTTGACATCCATTAACAACAGATTTTTTTTTTTTTTTTTTTTTTTGGACAGAAATGGTGACTTGAAAAACTTTAGGTAATAGTTTTTACACAGTTTAACTCACTTGACAAGGTAGAACTAACTGTGGAAAAAGAAATGTCACTGGCCAACTTTCGTTCCTGAGATGGTTGGCAGTGACCGGGAGATGTGGAACCTGGCCCTGGCCCTGGCCATACCAGCCAAGTGGGCTCGCGCAAAGCTGCTTGAGCTCTCTGGAGTAGTCTTTGTCTGTAACGGACCCTTTCAGCTAGCTCCAGCATTCTGTGTTAAAGCCCCTTGGTGATGTCAAGGATTATGAAATGCTTGTACAAGGGACATGTCACTGTCCAAAGTGTGCAAACAGACTTTGCCAGTGAAAATGTCATTTCAGTTTATCTGCTGACAAATTTATTCCCTCTGGTCTCCTCTCAGTTTTTGTTTTGTAGATATCCAGGCTATATCTGGCAATTTGTTATTTTGGTTATTAAAAAAAAATAAATCTTGGTAGTTAAAGTAGAAACAAAAGTGTGTTCTTTCACACCACTTGAAAGCTATCCACGATTACTATTTCAGTTCATCCATTAAGGATTTCAAAAAAAATATTGAAGACATTGTTCAGCATGGTATGTATTTAACTGAAATGAATTGATATTCAAATTAATTAGCTCTGTGGAAAAGATAGGGGAAGATTAGGTGGAGAAGCATGGGTTTGAATTCTGGCTTCACTGCTAGTACTGGCTCTGTGACCCTAGGCACATTTTGTGATCTCTGTGTCTCCAGTTCCACATCTCTAGTAAGAGAGTAACATTTTCCCTATAGGACTTTTATGAGGAACAAAGATGTGTGTGTGGTACATAGAACAATGCCTAACATTTAATAGATACTCAAGGGATAATAGTTGGAATAGTAGTTTATTTTTTCAAATAAAACGTTATTTTATTACATTAATTAAAACAACTGGGAATAACTGAATATTTGGCCTACCTAATCATCCTAATATGCACATATATTACAGAAAGTCCCACTAGCATGGATTTCAGGTTTTGGTTTTGATAGATCATGTAGATTGAGATTTGCCAGAGAGGAACTTCCATTCTTGTTTGATTTACAGACCAAAGGTATGATATGAGATAAATGGCAAATGTGTACTTTTATAAGCTGTTGCAAACTGTTGTCTTTGGAAACAGGATTACTTCAAAGTGTCCAATTTGTGGTAATTGGTGTCATTTAGCCCATGGTATAATTAATGAAAACATCTTTCCATTGTGTGTCCATTATGCAAGAGAGAGGCATCCTAGAGAAGATTGCCTCAGGGAGGTCTCAAATCCTCTGTGGGAATGATGATCTGGAGGAGGGTGAGAAACTCAAGAAAATACGGAGTAGACCCAGAAAAGTTTTTGTCGCAGCCTAGCACACACTAACTTTCATAATCTGTGAATCCCCAGTGGAGATCAAGCAGTAAAGATGCGGTAGGGATATAGAAGATAGAGGCTTGGTCAGAACATGCCAAACTGGTGGCAAGGGGCACTCAACTCTCTGAAGTGGAGACTACTAAACATGTGAGGCAAAGACAAATTCAGATGATAACTGATGTGTGAAAGCTAGAGCAACTAACCCTAAGAACCAGGTTCTGAGAGTAGATGAAAGATCTTAAGAAGAAGGTGCCTCTGCTGTTGAAGGAATGCAAGCTGGTGCAGCCACTCTGAAAAACAGTATGGAGGTTCCTCAAGAAGTTAAAAATAGAATTATGCTATGATATAGCAATTGCACTACTAGGTTATTTACCAAAGAATATAAAAATTCTAATTCAGAGGGATCCATGCATCCCTATGTTTATTGGAGCATTATCAATAATAGGCATTAAATTATGGAAAGAACCCAAGTGTCCATCACCTGATGAATGGGTAAAGAATATGTGGTGTGTGTATGTATATATAATGGAATATTACTGAGCCATAAAAAAGAAATCTTGCCACTTGTGACAACATTTAGATGGAGCTAGAGTATTAAGCTAAGTGAAATAAGTCAGAGAAAGACTAATACCATATGATTTCATTCACATGTGGAATTAAAAAAAAAAAAAAAAAAACAAAATAAATGAGTTGGGGGTGGGGAGAGAAAGGCAAACCAAGAAACAGACTCTTAACTCTAGAGAACAAACTGATGGTTACCAGAGGGGGCATGGGAGGAGGATGAACTAATCGGATGATGGGAGTTAAGGAGTGCACTTGTCCAGATGAGCACCAGGTGTTGTATGTAAGTGCTGATCACTATATTGTACACCTGAAACTAATACAACACTGTATGTTAACTTATTTAAATAAAAACTTGAATTTAAATTTTATTTAAATGTTTAAAAAGAAGAAGGTGCCTCCAGTCAGGAGCAAGATTAAGAATGCGACCATTAAGGGGTCAGTTTAAGAACAAGCAAGGAAGGTTCTGGGAGTTTGCTGAGAACTTGATTTAAAGGTACCTCTCACCCTTTTATAGTGATATCGTTCAGTGGTTTTTAGTATACTCACAAAGTTGTTCATCTAACACCCTGTAATTTCAGAATATTCCCATCACCCTAAAAAGAAACCCCATATAAGTTAGCAGTCACCCCCAAACCTCTATTTCCTGGCAACTGCTAATCTACTTTCTGTCTTTCTGGATTGCATGTTCTAGGCATTTCATTTACATGGAATCATATAACATGTGGCCTTTTGTGTGTAGCTTCTTTCACTTAGCATGATGTTTTCAAGGCTCATTGCATTTGTAGCTCAGATCAGTATTGTGTGCCCTTTTTATGGCTCAATAATATTCCATTGTAGGGATATACATTTTGTTTATCCATGCATCCATTAATGGACATTTGGGGTGTTTGTGCTTTTTATCTATCATGAGTAATATTGCCATGAACATTTGTGTGCAAGTTTTTGCATGAACCTATGTTTTTGTTCTCTTGGGCATATACCTAGGAGTAAAATTGCTGAATTAAATGGCACTTCCAGGGGATCCCCAGGTGGCTCAGTGGTTTGGAGCCTGCCTTCGGCCCAGGATGTGATCCTGGAGTCCCGGGATCAAATCCCACATCAGGCTCCCTGCATGGAGCCTGCTTCTCCCTCTGCCTGTGTCTCTGCCTCTCTCTATGTGTGTCTCTCATGAATAAATAAATAAAATCTTAAAAAAGAGAAAAAAATAAATGGTACTTCTAAATTTAACTTTTTGGGAAACTGCCAAACTGTTTTTGAAGCACTATACTATTTTCTGTGACCACTAGCAGTGCACGAGGATTTTCGTTTCTCCACGTCCTCACTACTGTCTGCCATTTTATTTTAGCCATCCTAGTAAGTGTAAATAGTATCTCCTTATGGTTTTGATTTCCAGTTCCCTGATGACTAATGATGGGGAACATCTTTTCATGTACTTATTGTCCATTTGTATATCTTCTTTGGAGAAACGAATTTGCAACAGCAGATTTTGCCCTAGGGACAGTACTAATTTATACAGCTATGAGAATGCTCTCCAATGAGAGGAATTGGTAGTTCTGACTTTTAGAATATGGAAGAGGGTGAAGCTTTATGTAAAACACTGAAGCATTTCCGAAGACGGATGTCTGTCCAAAGGAAGAACAAAGCTGGGGCTGGATTTGGAATGTGGGAAGAGACCAAGACGGCCCTTAGCCCTGTGTGGCCTCTGCTTCCCACCCCCATGTTCTGTAATTGACCTCCTTGGGAAACAGAAACTTAAATGTAGAATAAGTTCTAAAAGAAAGCGAACTATTTATTGAGACCAAATAAAAATTGACATTGAGACTTACGTTAACTGAGAGACATTATCACATTAAAAGCTAAACAGTACTTTTAAAGGGTGGGAAAGATGCGTGACTTTTTTTTTAAATATAGTTTTAATTGAGTTCTTAAGCAGTCTCTTTTAACATTTTTTAAAAAACTTAAGTCACTAAGAGATAGGAAAAGCAAGAGTCTATTGATCATATAAACTTGAGTTTTGTTAACTGTGGTACACAATTTCCCCATTCATTTTTCTTTTGACCTGTGAATAAGTAAACTACTTTTGACCATCTTGTACATATCTACAATTAAGATTTTAGAATTTAGAAGATGTACCGTATCTTTGTGAAGCTCTTACTGTATTATACATCAAACTTAAAACTATAGGCCTTTGTAGTATGTGCCACTACTTTGAAAAGATTATCATTACTTTGAAAAGGAAATTACATCAAGCATTTAGATATCTTACATAGGATGACCCACCTTGTGCCAACCCAGCATCAAAGCTTATTTTATCAGAAAAAATTTTTTTAAAGATTTCATTTTTAAGCATTCTCTATACCCATTGTGAGGCTTGAACCTACAACCCAAGATCAAGAGTTGCACAGTCTACCAACTGAGCCAGCCAAGAGCACCCCTATCTTATGTAACAAAATTTTTTTGAAGGAATGGACTCCTGTTGGAGAAGATACTATTTATTAAAGCTCTTCTGCTTGCTTTCAAAATATTTTTTGAAAAAATATATATGCATGCATATATACCTATATATTTTTATCATTTTATTTTATCACAGACATTGGTAGGAGTTCCTCATTCTCATGGCTGAACATATAAATCAAAAACACATGGAAAGACTTGTAGGTGAATAATGATTTTAGTTATTATGTGGTGTGAAATGTTTGTGTCAGGAAACTACGAGATGAGTAATGTGGCTCCGTTGTAAGATTTTTCAGTAGCAGAAGTTTAAAACAAAAAACATGTCAGCAAAAAACACAATGGTAAATTGTCATCTGAGTGATTGTGTAAGCCTTGGAGATAGTTAATGTAATAGAGATGAGACATAACAATAAGCTCTCCCGCCTTTACAACAAAGATACATTGTGTCAATTTGAATGCCTCAAAATGTCATTTTTTCCCCTGCACTTTACTGAATTTCTTACCTTGTTTTTCCATTCGTCATGTCAAAGGAGTTTTAAGACCTAGTTTCTATTTCAGTTCACATATATGTTATAATTTATGGCGCTCTGTTTTTCTAGGGGCTATTATAGGCCTTCTGTACATGTTATCTCGTTACTCCTCACATCAGCCTTCTGAAATTGGTACTGTCATTATGCCTAATTTAAGGGTGAAGAAGCTGAGGCTCGAAAGAGGGTAAGTGACTGGTTCAAATTCACAAAGGTAGGGGTGGCTGACTGGCTTAGTTAGTAGAGCCTGTGACCCTTGCTCCTCGGGGTCATGAATTCAGGCCCCACATTGAGCATGGAGGTTACTTTAAAAAAAAAAAAAAAAAAGGGAAGGTAATCAGTCCTATGCAGAACCAAAATTTTAACCCAGTTCTGACACCACTGCCTTCCTCTGCAAGGTATATATAGCTGATTGTAAATCTAGAACGATTACCCAGCCTCATGTTAATTTTTTGTTTGTTGTATTGCTTCCATAGAAGCCTGCTCCTCTCAGAGTGACTCTCACTTTGAGCTTAGGAATGCCTTCAGATGTCTACACATCATTTGGAGGGTCTGAACAGTTCACACCTGAGGTAAAAGCTCTGGCTAAACCTTTGGGAAGTGAACTATTGAGAATTTAAGCTGATGGGTCTCAAAGTAATGGAGTCCTTTTCTGCCATTCCAGCTCATTCAAGATGGGAGTTTCCATGAAATAAGTCTCCCCGAGGTTCAGTGTGCAACATCATAATAGCCACTTCTCATTTGGCAGCAGTAACTATCTAAAGACAAGGGATGAAGATTTAGGTTAATATGGTTATGAGCTAGAAGCCTCCAGAGTGATTTGAGAACTGTAGAATTATTTTCCTACCACACTATGTCAGAGCTTCAGGAAGGGAGTTCTATTGAGACAACTGTTTACTTAACACCTAGCTACTCTTTTTTTTCTTTCCTTTTTTTTTTCCTTAAGATTTTAAGTAATCTCTGGACTCAGTGTGGGACTTGAACTCATAACCCTGAGATTAAGAGTCACATGCTTGACCAACTGAGTCAGCTAGGTGCCTTTTTTTTCTCCTGATCTGTAGTCCAGTTTACTTAATAGTGCCCATAGGTGCAATCTTCAGAAAAGTTTTACTCGTACGCTCTTTGAATTCTTTGTCCCAAGAGGGTCAGATTCCATTTCCAGATGATCTCCTGGAGGGTTCTTCACCAGCTCCCTCTCCCCCTACCTTTCTTTTTAATAAACTCAGTTGATGTTCAACTGATCAGTTGGAGGCTTACTTTCCTGGACTTAATTCTCCTTTTAAAGATCTTAAAAGCTGATTTCTTTTACTTAGAAATTCAGTTAGTGCTTTAGTGAGACAAAAGCCCCTGAGCAATACTCTTCAAAGGATCCCAAATTTGGATTTTTTTTTCAAAGATTTATTTATTTTTTGTTTGAGAGAGGGAGAGTATGTACATGAGCAGGGGGAGGGGCAGAGGGAGAAAGACTCCCTGCTGAATGTAGAGCCCAATGCTGGGCTCAACACTGGGCTCGATCTCATGACCCTGAGATCATTACCTGAGCCAAAATCACTAGTCGGACACTCAAATGACTGAGCCATCCAAGTGTCCCTGGAGTTTTTCCTCAATACTGGGTTGTAAGAGTTCTTTACATATTCTAGATATGTCTATTATCAGATATATATATTATAAATATTTTCTTATAGTCTCTGGCTTGTGTTTTTTCTTAGTGATGTCTTTCTAAAAATTTTTTTTAAATTTTGATGAAGATCAATTTAACCCCTTTTTTCTTTTATGATTATATGTTCTCTGGACCTATCCAAGAAATCTTTGCCTACCCCAAGATAGCAAAGGTTTTTCTCCTGTTTTCTTTTTAGAAGTTTTATAGTTTTAGCTATTATGTTTAGGTCTGTGATCCATTTCATGTTAATTTTTGTATATGAGGTAAAGCGTAGGGGTCCAGATTTATTTTTTTTCCCCATATGGATATCTAGTTCTTCTAACACAAATTATTGAAAAACTTTATTTTCCCCACTGAACTGCCTTGGAAATATTGTAAAAAAAATCAAGTAACTATATTATGCTTAGATCTATTTCTGTACTCTCTGTCAGTTTCATTGATCTATAGGTCTGTTTCTATGCTAATATCACACTGTTCTGATTATTATGCTTTATACTGTCTTGAAATCAAGTACTACAAGTCTTCAAACTTTGGGGTTTTTTTGTTTGTTTTATTTTGTGTTGTTTCCCAAAATTCTTTTGGTCATTTTGTGTACTTGGGATCAGCTTATCAAATTCCTGGAAAAAATTCCTTCTAGGGATCCCTGGGTGGCGCAGCGGTTTGGCGCCTGCCTTTGGCCCAGGGCGCGATCCTGGAGACCTGGGATCGAATCCCACATCGGGCTCCTGGTGCATGGAGCCTGCTTCTCCCTCTGCCTGTGTCTCTGCCTCTCTCTCTCTCTGTGACTATCATAAATAAATAAAAAATTTAAAAAAAAATTCCTTCTAGAATTTTGATTCAGGTTGCAGTTGACTCTAAAGATCAATTTGGCAAGAATGACATCTTAATAATATTGAATCTTGCATTCCACGAACATGGTATACTTACCCATTTTTTGAGATTACCTTTAATTTTTCACAGAAGAGTTTTGTATTATCAGTGTACACGTCTTATGGATATTTTGTTGAATTTTTCCCTAAGTAATTGTTGGATGCAATTGTAAGTAGTATTCTTAAATTTTATTGTCCAGTTGTTTGTTGCAAGTATATAGAAATACAATTGATTTTTGTATATTAGCCATGTATCTTGAAACATTACAGATAAACTCATTTGTTAGTTTTATTAGTTTTTGGTGATTTTTCTAAGTACACTGTCCTGTCATCTACAGATGAAGACCCTTTTATGTATTCCTCTCTAGTTCCTGTGCCTTTTATTGATTTATTGCACTAAGATTTCTAGGATAGTGTTTTTTTTTTATTTTATTCTTATTTTTATTTATTTATGATAGTCACAGAGAGAGAGAGAGAGAGAGAGAGGCAGAGACACAGGCAGAGGGAGAAGCAGGCTCCATGCACCGGGAGCCCGATGTGGGATTCGATCCTGGGTCTCCAGGATCACGCCCTGGGCCAAAGGCAGGCGCCAAACCACTGCGCCACCCAGGGATCCCTAGGATAGTGTTGAGTAGAAGTGATGAGAGTGGAAAACCTTGCCTTGTTCCTTATTAGAGAAGTATCTTTTACTACTGTGATGTTAGCTGTAGGTTTTTCATAAGTGCCCTTTATCAGGTTGAGGAAGTTTCCTTCTGTTCCAAGTTTTCAAAATTTTTCATAATTGAATTTGTCAAATGTTTTTCTGCATCTACTGAGATGATTACATAACTTCTAACCCTTACTCTGTTGAAATGGCAAATTATTTTTTTTCAGATGCTGAAAAAGCTTGCATCCTCACTTGGTTATGCTGTATTTTCCTTTTTATATATTACTGGGTTTGATTTGCTAATATTTTAGATCTGTTTTTTGGCAGTGGACTGCCCAGATGGGCAAATAGGCTATACTGTCCAATTAAGGTATTTCAAACAAGTTTGAGCACATTCTATAGATAACTAATATCTTAATAAAGCCTACAGTTACACCCACAAATAATTTCACCTTCTTTTTCGCTTGTCCTTTGAGATGTACCAACATCAGAGACAGTATATGCCTGTGTAGAGTAACATTTGGGGTCATTCATTTCTCTCAGTATTCAGCTAATGTAATGCCAAAATTACAGCGGCATATACAGAATGGAAATTTCTTCTTCTCTCCCAGGCATGGTACTACTCTCATCCACAGAAGTCCTCAAAGACCTAGACTACTTCTAGCTCACTTCTCTACCAGCCCTAGGATGTGACCTTACTTATTCCTGTGGTCTAAGAGGGCTGTGTCTGCATTCCAGCAGGATCAGAGAGAGGGAAGGGATGAAGAAGGAGCAAAGAGTGTGTGCCAGCTGAGTCTTCAAGAAGATACCCAGAAGCTGCCATGAGAGACTTCCACATATGCGTACCACTGACTAGAACCGAGTCATGTGGTCAGAGCAAGGCGTGGGTTTTGAGGCAAGAGTTGTGGAAAATAAACAGTCATTTTCTATTGGAAAAAATCTAATAGTTTTTTCACTTAAATGGTTCTCTGAAAGTCCCTGAAACAAAGCTCTTTGCAACATTTCCCTTTCTGGGCCTGAGTTTTCTGGAATTGCAAAGCTATGTAAAGACAGTGGAAAACAAAAGTCATGTCAACATACACAATAAGCTGTGTGGAGTTCAAATAGTGTGGTTCTCAATATCTATGCCCTCAGGACCTTGCATATGATATGGCACATAGTAGCACTTAATATCTGTCTGTTGACTATATTATATGTTTCCTTATTAGAATCTTTGTGCCAAAAATAGAACCAGTAAAGGTGAATAAGGATATATTCCAGATTGTCAAAATGGTAGATTCAGAATTGCATTAGATACTGACTTACTGCCTTAAAGTCTGTTCAGATGTGCTGGAGTAAGTCTACACACATGGCTTCACACGAAGGCATATGGGTACACACAAAGGTAGGCTTTAGGGATCAGCAGCAGTGTTGCCTCAAGAAAGAAAGAAGGGCTCTGGGGTACCTGAGTGGCTCAGTGGTTGAGCATCTGCCTTTGGCTCAGGTTGTGATCCCGGGGTCCTGGGATCGAGTTCTGCTTCTCCCTCTGCCTATGTCTCTGCCTGTCTCTCTGTGCGTCTCATGAATAAAATAAATGAAATCTTAAAAAAAAAAAAAAAAGTAGGGGGGGGGAGTAAAGGGCAGGGACATGAGAAAGAGGCATCACCAGTTTTATTACACTCTCCCAGCTAAAGTCTTACTTGCACCAATGTGACGCTTTCCTTGCAGCAGTCAGAAAGGAGGAGGAAGGATTTGAAAGACATTAATGTTTCCATCACATGATTCAATGTTCTTTGATGTCATGCCATGCATCAAGTAATATCTCATGCCCAACTATTGGTACACTCTCTTGCTTAGGGAATACTGATGAAAGGAAGATGCTTGACTGAGGAGGTCTGGGTTCAGGTTTTGGTTCTGTCACTGTGAGACCTAGCAGGTCACTCTGCTTCAGGTTTCCTCTTCTGTGGTTTTTTTCCTCCATGGACTGTCATGGAATTGACTCTTGAGAGACATACTTAGCTGTCAGCGTGTATGAACAGCATGCTTGAATTATGTGTGGCCACCTAGGCACTAAACATGACATGGCTTTGGACAAAAGCTCTGAATACATCAAACATGGGCCCCAGTCGGATGTGGAAATCTGTGGGCAGGTGTAGGTCATTTGAACAAATGCCACTGTCTGATCTATTATAAATCGGGGGGGTGGGGGGTGGGGTGGGCAGAAGTGGTTGATTGCCGAGGGCCTAAGACATAATAAGTTAGAGTCTTGGAGGCCATTTCAGATAAACTTCACAGGTGTTTGTCTAGTCTAGTAGAGTTGGGTGTGGGGAGAACGAGGACGCCCCCACCAAGTGAGATGTGGTGACTCAAGATGGTTCCAAATGCTGGAGCAGGCAGTCAATGAGTTCTGCTGGTTCTTAGGAGGAGCTCCCACGTCATCCACTGTCTTTTGGAAGGTGAAGTGTTTCTAGGTGCTGGATTGAATTACCATCCTGAAAAGGCCCGGTGGTTGACTCTTAGGAACGCTATAATCTACTGGCCCACTGCCTTCAAAGTGCTGAACAGGGCTGCAGAGAACCATCTGAAGGTAGAAATTGTTTCCACGGTATTGGGAGGTGGTTGTTTCCCTCCCTCCCACATCTCCCGCTTGCTGTTTTTTTTTGTCCCCTGAGCATTTCAAAACAAGTGAGGAAAGAACCAACATAGAAAAAAAACACATTGAGTTCTTCTAACACCTCCCTTACCATTCACCTCTCCACGGCACCCTCCCCTCCCCCCGCCAACAAACACAGTATAAAAATAGAACTGGTTATTTTTTTCTTGGGACTGGCTTTGGCTTCCTCGTGTTGGTTTGGTTTGGTTCTGTTTTGTTTTGTTTTGTTTTTTAGAGAAAGGGGAGGGGCAGAGCGAGAGGAGGAGAGAGAATCTCTAGCAGGCTCCACACCCAGCACAGAGCCCAACTCAGGGCTCAATCTCATGACCCTGCGATCATGATCTGAGCCAAAGCCAAGACTGGATGCTTAACTGACTGAGCCACCCAGGCACCCCATGGTTTGGTTTTCCTCACACCATTTCTGTAGGCTCTGGTAACGTGCATCAGGTGCCAGCCCTTTGCATGAGGCTGGGGGTGGGCAAGGGACGTGTCCTGGAGTAGGCAAGAACAAGGGGCTGAAGTAGCATCTGAACTAAGTTTCAGGGTAGAAATTGGGAGTCTTAGCAGCTTGTGGCTTCCCTACAAGGAGGGGGGTGGGGGTAAAAGCACCTGACAGGCTGGAGGTACCCTCCCCCTATTTTTTTTTTCCTCCCCCTATTTTTATCCAGGTGACAGCTTCCAAAGAATTTCACCAGGGGAAGGAAATAGTGACAAAACGGGAGTGCAGAGCCTAAGTTTGTTTAACCGGGGGAGAGAGTGCCCCATAGCACCGTCTCTGTGAGAGTTTGCCTCACAGCAGTATGGTCCACCATATGGATGTGAGCCTTGGTTGTCAGAGAAAGCCACCCTGTCCCCTGCAGTTCTCCCCCAGTGGCTGCCACCCCGCGGCCGTTCAAGGAAGAGAGGAAAGGATGACACATGTTGTGGAAGCACCTCGGAGCCATGCCAGCTCCTGCACTGGATGTGTTGTCTCATTCCATCCTCACAGCAGCCCTATAGTTTGGGAATCCATTCCCTATTTGTTTGCTTTTTAAGGTTTTATATTATTTATTTGAGAGCGTACACACAAGCAGGGAGGAGCAGCAGCCAGAGGGAGAGGGTGAAGCAGACTCCCCGCTGAGCAGGGAGCCCAATGTGGGACTTGATCCCAGGACCCCGAGATCGTGACCTGAGCCAAAGGCAGACACTTAACCAACTGAGCCCCCAGATTTGTGGTTTTTGCACACGTGGACCCTGAGACAGAAAGGATAAGTATTATCAACTCAAGTGGCAGAGCCACATTTCAAACCCTGGTCACATTTCCAAGCCCAGGATTCTTATGTAGGGAGAGAACAATCTGAGGGTCTCAGCAAGGTATAAGTGGCTCACATGCCCAAAACAGAGCCAGAAATAGCCATGTCTCAGGCCCCCTCCAACGATGATCGTGGGGCAGCAGTTGATAACGCTGTGCTCATGAGGGTCTTTTTTGAATCCACCAGCACTTCCTGTAAGCGGGCAGCTTCCACTTGGCCTATGGGGCTCATGCTGCACACCTGTCCTCTTGAGAGGACTTGGTTCAACCAGGTTTAATGTGTTTCCCTTCTCTTCTCCCTCTACAGATGGATTTGTCTGTAGAAACTCTCTTTAGCTTCATGCAAGAGCGCCAGAAACGATACGCCAAATATGCGGAGCAGATCCAGAAAGTCAACGAGATGTCCGCCATCCTCCGCCGCATCCAGATGGGCATTGACCAGACGGTGCCCCTGATGGAGCGGCTCAACAGCATGCTGCCCGAGGGGGAGAGGCTGGAGCCCTTTAGCATGAAGCCAGACCGAGAGCTCAAGCTGTAAGCGCCGCCTCTCCTGTCCGGCCAGGCGGCTGTTCTGTGGGGACAGAGCCCCGCACCACCAGTACCCTGAGGACGTTGGGAACCAAAGTCACGGGAAGTGACTGGATCTTGAAGCTGGTGGGAGGCTTTGGTGCTCCCTGAAGGGAGGTGAAACAGTCCAGCTGGCCTGAAAATCTGATGCTGCCCTACCTGCCCCTTTCCTTGACGCATCCTTCCCTTTGCAAAACGAACCAAACTAGAACCAAACTAATTCTCGGTGCTAACCGAAATTGGAGCACTTGAATTGTTAGCAATTTGTTACAGAACTCCATGTCAGGAATTTTTATTTTGTTTAGACTTTTTTTTTTTTTTTTTTTTAACTGAGAATGAATTGTCAAGTCTAGCTTGCGGAGTAAAAATATGGAGAGAAGGGGAGAAATATTTTAAGAAGCTCTGTGTCCTCAATGCCTTCGTGAAATCCTACTCAGTAGGCTTTCCGGGGTATGAATTGTAAACATAAAGAACTAATTTAATCCAAGTGTCGGTGTTGTTACTGTTCCTACCCTGTTGACGTCACACCAGGTCTTTATCTGGGGCACCCTGTTCCTGCCGAGGCAGAACACTGGTGTTTTTGTTGTGTGCTGGGTTATGGTGTCCCTCGTGTGTCATCAGTGGAGACTGAGGACTTCCTTTGAACACCCTCACCAGGCTCATCTCCCACCGCTAACTGGTTCCTTTAATGCAGATGTGGTTAAGTTTCTTTTTATTACATCAGCACTGGCAAGACTCCCAATTCCCCTAACAGAGGTTTTTTTTTTTTGTTTTTTTTTTAAGGTTCACTTTTTTTTAAAAGATTTTATTTATTTATTCATGAGAGACACACATAGGCAGAGACACAGGCAGAGGGAGAAGCAGGCTCCATGCAGGGAGCCTGACGTGGGACTCGATCCTGGGTCTCCAGGACCACGCCCTGGACTGCCCCCCTAACAAGGTTTTAATCCACATTTGTTTCACTTGCCTGGTGAACCTGTGACATGGTCAGCTTTGGAAACGTCTGCAGTGGGCATTTCCTGAGCCCACTCGATGTGTCTGACATTGTGCCCCGAATACAGACCCTTCTTTTCTGAAGAGTAAAAAACTTACAAGCTACTAAATTTCTGTGGGAGTTTAGGAAAGGAAGCCACCTGAGAAACCACAAGAGTACTTAGTGCAGGCCTTGGCCATCCTAACTGTCCTCACAGAAGGAGAGGCTGAAGACACGAAGAAAGAAAAGGTAGGAAGAGATGGAGATGGGCAGATTGGGGGCATGGGGAAGCCTCTGGGGCCAGGATATCCTGCCAGGACTCACCCCGCTCCCTTTATTAAATCCTGCAAACTTCAGAAGGTGTTTTCTAGATGTTGAAGAGAGCCTTTGGGATATTGATAACATAAAATTGATCCTGCTTACTTTAGCCTACCTCCAATAAATTTGATCCTAATCTCAGATTTTAATCAGATATTATTTTGTAAGATTCATAGAACCCAGAATAAAATGTAGGTCATAAAATAACTGGATGATAGAAGAAACAATTCTAAGCTAAATGGAAAAAAAAAAATTCTGACAGGGAAAAAAAACAACTTCCAAGATTTTTTTTTTTTTTTTTTTTTTCAAAAAAACAACCAAGAAAATACCAGGATTGTTCATCTCTCCGAGCTGGAAAGACAAGATGGCACCAGAGCCAAGGCAAGAGACCAAGGTGGCATCCACCTCTTTCAGAGGGTGACCTTCAGATCTCGTTTCCACCTTTCTGTCCCCATTAGGAAGCGGAGCCAGGGGGTGCCCAGCCTGAGGATATAAAGTGGCCCGACTCGGAAGCCATGAGCTGGGGAGTGAGGGACCAAACCAATACCGTCAACCTTGGTTGGGCCACACTGGTGAAAGAAGTTTGTGTTTATAATGGCTTTTGATGGTCAGGATTTTACAGGGTCTTAAACCATTTCTAGAGCGATTTATTAGAACGTACAAATCAAGAAAAAATGTTTTGTTTCTTAGAAACCTATGGATAGCTAAGGTGATTGTAGGAAATGCCACAGAGGGGAGGGTGGCAGCCTTTATTGAGTACTGTGCCTTCCCTCTGCTGACAAGCAGCACCACATCGTTTCCATATGATTGAGGAGCCAGTTCTGAAATATATTCTCATCCACTAAGCTTTTTCACTGCCGTTTCATGCAGTTCATTTTTCCATAATGGTTTAATTTCATAATACATTTTATTTTTTTTAAGATCTTATTTATTCATGAGAGACAGAAAAAGAGAGAGGCCAAGACACAGGCAGAGGGAGAAGCAGGCTCCCTGTGGGGAGCTGACGTGGGACTTGATCCCAGGACCCTGGGATCATGCCCTGAGCGGAAGGCAGACGCTCAGCTGCTGAGCCACCCAGGCGCCCCTCATAATACATTTTAATATTGGATGTAGTAGACTAGGTGCCACCTGTGCTCATTCGTTTTTTCCTTTTTTTTTTTTTAAATTTCAAACCGGCAGAAATTGTGTTATGAAAGAAGAATATTTCTATTCCCGTTGCCAAGACTGACAGGAAGTGGCTTTTTTAAGCTGTCGCCATCGCCATCGTGGTCTCTGAGTTCCTGGAGTTTGCAGGTCCCAGCTCTTAACACGGCCGCGCTTGCAGCTTTCAGAGAACGAAGGCGTCAGGTGCTGTTACCGTCACTGCACTTAATAGAATGTACAAGTAAGAGCAGAGAACGAAGGAGATGAGCTGCGACCGGGCCTAGAGGGGGGTCGCTCACTGTTCCAGCAGCTCCTGGTGGGAGCCCCCAAGGGCTCACCTTCCGCAGCACGAAAACACTCTCAGCTCGCCCCCGACCCCCAGAGCTCGGCAGCCAAGTCTTCTCCTAAAGAAGTCGGTGGGGCGCGGGGCTGGCCCAGTCGGTGCAGCGAGCGGCTCTTGAGCTCACGCCGAGGGGAGCCTGCTTCTCCCTCCTCCTCTCTCTCTCTCTCTCTCTCTCTCTCTCTCGTGAATAAATAAATCTTTAAAATAAATAAAATAAAACCAAGTCGGACAATATGATGACTTCTGTTTAGAGCCTCAGTAGCTAGACCCGCTGCTGAGCAGAAGCGGAGAACCCCAGGCACAGGCACGCCCGCCGCTTGTCCTCGAGTTCCAGCGAGCGTTGGGGCGCGGGGTGGTCTGGCAGTGGTGTCAGCCGGGCTAGGCGGGGCTGTTTGCCAGCCGCCCTTTCCTGTCGCCTCTGGTTAGGGTGTCACGAGACATTCGCGGGGGATTTGCGAACGGACGGAAAGCAGCAGCCGCGCTTCCCGGCGAAGGTGGCAGGTCTGCGGGCCTGGGGCACCCTGGAGGGCGCGCGCAGGTGCTCCGCTCCCCGCTCCCCGCTCCCCGGGCTCTGCCCGCAGGTCTTCCAAGCCACTGGCCAGGTGAGAACCTCGCTTGTCCTTTAGGGCGTCCGCGGCAGGAGGCGAGGCCCGGCCAACCGCACTCCCACCTCCCCCAGCCACCTGCCGGGCCGCGGGCCACCTGGGCGCCTCCGGCGGGCTCCGACCCGCGCCCGGAATGAAGGGCTTCAGGTGGGCCTTCCCGGCCCCTCCCTGACTTGGTACCTTCCTCCCTGCTGCCTCCCTGACGGAGCCCCGCCTGGTAAGGACGGGCTACCAGTCCTTTCCCCGCCTCGGGACTTCCACGTTCTGACGGATTCTGGAATCCTGAGTGATTTGCTCTTTGAAGAGCTCCTCTGCCGACCGCTGTCGCCGGAGGCCGGGCCTGCGGGCGCTCTAGGCTGCTGGGGCTCGAGGCCTTGGCTGCAGGGCCCTGGCCGTAGATCTCCGCCTTGATCTTCGCTCCGAGCCCGGTTCCCCCTCCCTGTGGCCGGAGCTGGTCGGGATGGGCGCCCAGGCCCCTTCCCGCTCTAGGATACCCCTTCTGGGGCCTGATCCTCTGAGCAGTGGCCCTGCGTTTCAGACGTGACTTTGAATTCTGAGCTCCCAACCAAGAGAGCTTGTTTCCTTCTTTTTGTTGATTAGAAATTAGGAAGTATCCGGTGGCTCCCTTCGTCTGAGAACCTGTTCTGCCAAGCCGGTCTGCGCACCTGTATTGAGGAGCAGCGTCCAACCGGCCCGGAAACTGCAGTGACCTGTTGGACCCGTTGACGTGGAAGCTGGTAGAAGCTTGCCGTCACCCCACGGCCTGTGCGCAGCGAAGTTTACAGGGGATGAACTGGGCTTGAGAGCGTAGATTTCCGAGAGCCTGTATAATCTGACAGATGCCAGGTCTTTGTTTCCCTTCAAGTTCGTCATTCTTAGGAACGTCATCTGTCCTCTGCACAGTCAGTATTGGGAATGTTGAGGACTCGATACCCTGAGACACAGGAGTGCACTCCAGGAACACGCTGGGGCTTTGGGTTTGTTAAAATCTCCTCTAGGCATTTCTGTGCTTTTCCCACTGACCTATGGAAAAGGTACACGCTGGGTATCGCGAACATGCTGTTCCCAAGGCTCCATAAAGCAACAGCCCTCGGGGACGTCGTGCGCGCAGGCTTCCGTGCATTTGTAGAACTTCCCTAGCTTGGGCATTTCCCTCAGCAAGTCCCGAGGCAACACCGCGATCTTCAGAAATGAGAGCTGTGAGTGAGCATGTGTGAGCTGTGAGTGAGCATGTGTGAGCACTCTAGGGTGAGCGAAATGTCTTCCCTACTCGTTCATACCCCAGCTAAGCGCAGATACACAGTACTCAGTAGGAAACAACTTTTAAAGTATCAATACTAAAGACTGAAAGGTATTTTGAAGTGACAGTTTTTCTTCTTGGGGGATGTTGGGGTGTAAAACGTTTTTAACGCCAAGAGAAATAATTGGCTTCCTCTCCCCCCTGCCCACTCAGCCCTCCGTTAGGAGCTTACTGTGGCCCCTCGGAGAGGTCATCGCTGTTCACACGTTCATAGTGAGGAGCACGGAATTTCTTGCACACGCACGGGCACGTGGCTCCCTTTCAAATGACCCGCTACAGAGGGGAGGGGGACCAGGTAACTTCATCACTCACCCGCCTCAAACCAAATCTCGAAATCTGTGGCAACTAGACCTAGTTGCTTACTAGTCCAACCAGCCCCCCCCCCCCCCCCCCCGTGGCGGGCCCCTGGGCGTCCCCTACTCTGAGGAGCGTTGTGCTGGGTTATCCGTGTCCATGTGAGACCTGATGGGATTCAGACTCCGACTTCTTCACCAGCCAAGGCAGAGTCCTACCACTCGCCTTGGTTTTTATTACACAGTGAGCGGGATTCACGCTCAAAGCGTTGGTGCACCAAGCACTTGAACTTGAGCCTTTGAAACCATCGCGACTCCCTTGAGCAGAGCGCGCCCAGGGCATAGCGGGGCTCGCCCTCCGCCCTCCGCCCTCCGCCAGCCGGGCCCTGTGCCCGCCACACGCTCCTGCGAGGTCACGGTCTGCAGTTCCTGGGGACCCAGCTGGAGCTAAAGGGTTGGAACTGGGTTTTACATAAACCTGACTGGACGCCGGGGCACAGACACCGCAGCAACAGGATTGACTTGTAAACATCTGCCAAGACAGTGATGTAATTTCCCAGTTGCTTTTGCAATTACCTTAAAGATCTAACCGAGGATAATTATGCGGTACGAGGATGAATGGGCCCCACGGAATGCTAGAAATAACTCACTTCCCTCTTCCATTTATAGATCCAGGGGAGTAAGTTCAGAGAACAGCACCTAGACAAATTTTACTAGATCTAAAACATCTCTGCGTGGTGTCAGAAAGCATAACCAGACAGTATTTAAAATGACAGCGAAGGCTTTGAGGGCAAAAAGTTCCAGTCCCCTAATCGCAGCACAGCCCCCCTGGCCGCTCCTGCCTTCCTCACCTCCCCTTAGCCTGAGCCCTGTGCTAATTTTCCTTGTCAGACCCAAACTAGTCCTCTGACACTAGCCTGCCCCGACTGCTGAGACCCCCAAACCTGTGCACTTCAATTGTAACTGGCATGACCTTCGGGGCTTCCCAAGATCTGCACCCTCTCATCTGAAGACTCTCCCTGACACACCTGCTCCCACACACCACCCCATCCATCTCCGGAAGCTGGAAGATTCGACACCCCTTTAAACTTCCATCTCCTGCGCGCCTCCCATTCTTTGCAAAATCCTGGCCAAGGCAGCTCCTCCAGTCTTTGCTCACCCAGTACAATCCTTCTTGCCTTTAAATTTTTAAAATTTAACTTCTACTCAGAAACCTGTCCCAACCGATTTAAATGACACCCTCAATGATTCTCTCGTCATTCCAAGGTAATATGCTTTATTATGAAGCATATTTATTTATGAAGGTAAAAACTTTATTCCTGATGCATAAAATTCTTTGATGAGACTAAGCTACTAGTCTCCTAAGTTGTCCCGTGCAGTGTCATTTATAAGCAGAGAGGTCATCAAGATGTACGTGGCAGGGACGAGAACAAGGACTGCCCACCCCACTTTTCCTGTAAGAATTCTGAAGCCATTTACATATTCCATCATGATGCACCATGAATGTGCCTCTGGTCTTCCTCCTTCCTACCCTGCACTTATTCTCCATTCGGTCAGTCAGCGAGTAGTCCCACGTACGTGCCCAGGTTCTGTACTGTAGTGTGCATTTGGTAGACGCACTTAAGCACGAAGGCCCGCACTGACCTGCTGGCTAAGGATCCGGTGTTTCGTGTGATTGATGGAGCACACACTGTATCTGCTGCCCTCAGCACCTTACTCTGGCCTAAGTCCTCTGTGACGTGAGGACAGCAGGACCCGTTCCACCACCACCACCTCCTACAACTCGGATGCTGCTCTCCCAAGTTTATAGTTGCAAGGAGAGGTCCTTTCTCATATTTATGTATAAACAGGTACCAGTTTTGATTTTATTTCATATTAACATACAAGAACATCAAAATGAGAAATGCACGATTTAACCATTCAATAGCATCTTACTCCAAAAGAATGCTATATTCATATTAAACATTTATACAGTCTGTCCACCTCACTTTACAAATGTCCTAAATCGTTGTCCAGCATTTCTCACATAGAAATCTAGTCTTGCTCTTTAGAAATCACCGTTCTGTATCCTTCTGGTACACTCCAGGGCTTCCCCTAGGACTCGGAACTGAAGGGAGCCAGCCGCCCCACCCCAGCAGTGCCAGCACTTGCCACCCAGCCACAGCCGTCTCGATCCCAAGAACTGATGATGTGACGTTCGCAATCAGAGACCAAGTGGTCATGCAGGACTACCTCACAGTCACAGGAAGGAAGGAACCATGGCCGGGAGAAATCCCGAATACTGGATGTCCCCCAACCCTCCTGCGACATACTTAACTCTGGAGCTATTGCTTTCATTTCTTAAAAATATTACATTGTTGTGACCAGCCCCTGGAAGACGTGAGCTCTTCACATCTGATGTCTGCATAACACATCAAAAAATTACTGTGAAAACTTGGCGAAAGTCTGAGTTCATCCCAAATTTAAACTTATGTAGAAAAACTAACTCAGATCATTCTAACACCACTTTTTCAATAGAGTAACACCGAGCTCCCTAAGCGGTGTACTTTCTTCCTGCCTTCACCTCACACCCGGATCGCAGCACGTTACTGGTGTACATACAACCAGTTATGTTACGCGATGCTTGGAATCAGCATGAGCAAATCCATTCTGAATCACGTCACTCATCCTGTGCTGGTTTCAGCAGTCATCACGGGAAACATGAAGTCGCATCCTTGCCGAAGGACTATCCATTTGTTGAACACAGAAAAACCTGAGATATGAGTCAGCAACTAGCTACACTTACAGTAAAGAACAATGACAATACCCGCCCCCCCCTCAAAAAAAAGCTGCTGACGTGAATTAAGGCTTTAAAAAGAGGACCCTACTGTAGCTGACAAGACTCAAGCCAGGAAGTTTCAAAGCAGATATGTACTAATCACTTGTGTACTTGTTCCAATCAATTCCTATTTTCAGCTGCCAGGATTGATTCCATATAGTGATTGTAGGTCAGAAACGAGAGACCACCTTGGTCCCGCCCCATTTTGCTGTGTCCCTTCTACTAAAAAAATGCCAAGGAGTGTTTCTGAGAACAGCTTGGTTGTGGCTTCCCACTCTGCTCACAACGAAACAAAACCTAACCACCTTCCCCCCTCACCTTCCTCCACTGTTTTATTCTGAACACTCCTCATGTAACTAGCCTCTCAGCCCTGTTAGTAAATTGGAAAGTCTAAGGAAATTACAGAACTCCCCCCCCCACCCCCCTTCATCACATGCTCAGGGGAATAAAACCATGGAGAAAAAGGAGTTTCCTTTTCTCCTTAGCAATTTTACTTCTTTAATCTTTCCAGAGTTTTTCTCCCTCTTGGTAGTTTCCTATAAAAGTCTACCTAACTGTTAGGTTTTTACAAAATGTATCTGTGCAAAGAAACTGAAATGGGAAAAATCGACTTTGGCTGAGAACTTGATGGTGCTGCTGTTCTGCTACCAACCCGAAAAAATTCACATCTGGCTTAAACCAAGTAAATCTTTATTTAAAGGATTAACCACCCC
Source organism: Canis lupus familiaris (assembly GCF_011100685.1). Taxonomy (NCBI): domain Eukaryota; kingdom Metazoa; phylum Chordata; class Mammalia; order Carnivora; family Canidae; genus Canis; species Canis lupus. The sequence goes on from NC_049248.1 coordinate 12,348,623, forward strand.
ATTTTGAACAATTCTTTGATTTACGCGGAGGGAGGTAGACTTGGTTAGCCTCCCGACCTATGCTACACATCACTGGCTGTTGAATTGAATCCTAGATGGTTTGCCCTCTTCATCAAGCTGAGAAGAAGAAAAACTTAACTACCTCCATCCAGGCCCAACTGGGAATTTGTGCAGAGACGGTGTGAACTGGTCTGAAAAGTGTGACTAGCTACCTACCTATTCACGACGCCTAGAAGAAAGGCTACCAGACTTGGTAGTGGTAAAAGCCCCGACTTTTGGTCTGAGGTACTGGGTTTGCTCTAAAGTAGGCCTGGGCAAGGCCCCTGACGGTCCGCGCAGCAGAATAGGGCCCGCATCACTCGGCGGCCAGCTGAGCTCGAATGTGTGAATCCGTTTTGGGTGTGGTCATTTCCCTTGCGTTTACCACGAGGCTGTGTGTCTAATGGGGTCTCCCCGCCCAACCCACGAGCTGGCTCAGTCTCAGCACTAAGGTGCACCACGGAAGGGGCTGGACAGACTAGCACTCAAGACCTCTTGTAGCACAACATGGAAACTGTGGGGCATTTTGTCCTCCAACACCAAATAAAACCAGGTTCGGTAAGAACAAGAGGATGTGCAATTCACCACATACAATTTTTCATCTGTCTAGCAGGATATCTAGCAATCTGCCCTTCCACTTTTGTTGAGAGAAATATTAGCTGATCTCTCAAGTACAGATGTTGAGAGAACTGTGTTGATCCATCTTTTGCTTTTACACCATAGCTCCATTCTCCAAAAATATATATGTATGTACATATATATATATTTCAGATTTACAGGGAATTTTTTTTTTTTTTTTTTTTTTTTGTGAACAAGAAAAACATTGTCAACAGAAGTCACAAGTGTGTCTCTTCTCAGGAGACCTCAATAATTTCCATGCTGCCTGAAAAGCTAGACTGGCTGCCCACCTTCCCCAGTTCTTCCCGAGACCTGTTCTCCGACATGATGCCCTCTCCAAATTCCATCTGGCAGCTTCGGCGTTTAAACTGCTTTTCAAAGGGGCTCTCTTCATGCCAGCTCCGCCGCGAGTCAGCTCTGTCACTTGGCTTCTGCCGCCTGCGCACAGAGTAGACCTGGTCACTACAGGTGGGCAGCTGGCTACAGCTGTAGGCAGAGTAACTGGCACTGCCTCCGTAGACGGCCGAGGCAGAGTAGAAGTGAGAGGACTCTGTGGCAAAATACCAGCTATTGGTCAGGGAAGGGGTGGAGGTCTGCGGAGCCAAGATATCCGAATGCCAGCCCTTGAGGCCCAGCCCAGCGGCAGACTTGGCGAGGTGCTGCTGGCTGGTGGAGAGGCCAAAAAGGAAGTTGGTATGGCAGTTGTCCTCTACGCTCCCACTCCGGTGCAGCGGGGAGATGAGGGACCGTGGGCCGGCACTGCCACTGCTGGTTCTCACTGCATGTAATCGCTTGCTCTGGCTATCAGAGGGCCTGACAGGCTGAGGCTTCTTGGGGACGTTGGCCTCCTCCTTATCTGGGCTGGTTTCTGGGGTCTGCTCTGATACTTCCTCAACGGGAGAGAACTGACAGAGCTTGTTGGTCCCCTCCAGAGTCGTGGAAGGTTTGTAGTATTCAAGAGCGTCTTCTGATGAGGAGAAGCCATGCAAGGACGCCGCCACACTGGCCGAGTATGAAACAGATTTGATGTCCAGAGAGAAGGAGCGCTTGAGCTTACTGCTGTCTTCCAGCTTGCCTGAGGGCAGGTGGAGCCCACTGAGCGCCTGGACCAGAGAGCTGTCCTCCAACAGCGGGGGCTGTGTGCTGGGTGTGCTGGCAGCATGCATGGGCCTTTGGCCTGCCGCCTCTGAGGTAGCAGAGTTGGCACAGGGTGGACCGAGGCACATCTCGCCCTTCTGTCCACCCTCGGAGACCGCAGGGACAGGGTCATTTGGCTTCTCCAGGTGCAGCAGCTTGAGTTTGCTCTTTGGCCCTGATGTGCCAGTCTGGTTCTTAATCTTCTTCTCATAGTCTAGGAGTTGGCCCAGAAAATTGAAGTTTGGAGATATGGTAGGTCTTTTTTCTTTCACAAATCTATGAAGAGAGGAAAGAAACAGAAATCCTGAATTTTGCAACTACAATTTATCTTAAGAACAGTATGAAAATAAAATATATTAAGTGAACAAATATGACAGAGAATTATTAGAGCCTCCCAAATACCTATGGAAGAGGACTGGTTTGAAAGTTTAGGGAGACATACAACATGTCCCTGGAGAATGCTAGAAAGACAGGGCCCAGGCCCTAAAAGCTCTAGTTTTAGCCTTCTTATTTTCAAGGACCCAAAGTTTCCAATGCAACTGACAAGCGAGGGTTCTGTCCTCACTGCTGGGGCCTAGCCCCCGCACCCCCATGCTGGTGCCACCGCTGGGAGTCCAGGGGAACGGTCACTCTCCAGCTTCAGTTCCCCAGTATCACATCTTCTAACTCCCCCCAGTCACTTCCTCAGCACATTTCATGTATTAATTAACGACCAGAAAAGTGGATAGCAGATGGCCAGAGCACCAAGCACACACCTGAGCTCCTTCTCTTAGTATTCAACAGGAAAGAACAACCAGCTCTCAGTGGCCTGTGTGTGCTAAGCACTGGGCTAATGCATTAGCCACAGTATTATCTCATTCAGTCCCCAAAACTCCCCATGTCAAGTTGCTGTATTAACCCCATCACACAAGGACACAAAGTCCTTATGTGATGTGCCCGAAGTCACTGAAAGCCAAGCCTCATGTCTAGGTCCATTTTTGTAACCACTGTGTTAAAAAAGAATCATTGAGCGGTAAAAACCAGTACTAAACAGCTCTTATGTTTAATTGTGCAAACACAGACTCTTAGAGACAGTAAACAAATTCTTCAGTGGCTTCTGACCTTCACTCCGTACAAGATGCAGGAGTGAAACTACACTGAAGATTCGTATTTGAATATGGAAATAGAAAAATGACAAACTCCTTGGAAATCAAGTCACCTAAAGCAAGTGAACAAAGCCAGAAACAAGTATAAACGCAGAGTCCTCATAAGACCTTGTAACGTGACCTAAGAGTGCCTTTTCTCCTGGTTTCTTATTTATTTATTTATTTATTTATTTATTTATTTATTTATTTATTTATTCATTCATTCATTCATTCATTCATTCATTCATTCATAGAGATGCAGAGAGAGAGAGTAGCAGAGACACAGGCAGAGGGAGAAGCAGGCTCCACGCAGAGAGCCCGACGTGGGACTCGATCCGGGGTCCCCAGGATCACGCCCTGGGCTGCAGGTGGTGCTAAACCACTGCGCCACCGGGGCTGCCCTTCTCCTGGTTTCTATGTGGTGCCAGAAGCCCAGAGGAAGAAAAGCCTGAGTGGAGGACGAGGGAACTGAAGCAAAGGCAGGACCCTGCTCCTCCAGGCTCATTCCTCAGATGAGAAGCTGCTCAGGTAGCTTATTTCTTCTTCCAGATTTTCCTTTTTTTTTTTTTTTAAGATTTTATTTACTTATTTATTCATAGAGATACACACAGACAGAGAGAGAGAGGCAGAGACACAGGCAGAGGGAGAAGCAGGCTTCATGCAGGGAGCCCGACGTGGGACTTGATCCTGGGTCTCCAGGATCACAGGCCGCAGGTGGCACTAAACCGCTGTGCCACTGGGGCTGCCCTCTTCCAGATTTTCCAATTTGAGAAAACAGTCCAACTGTTAAAACAGGCCTGCTTCCTGCACCTGTATTTACTGGCTTTCTTTCACATGAAAACTAACCACCTGTACGCACCACGCATGTGGGGGCCTCTAGTCCACCCACGAAGCACACTCAAGTCCTGTGTGCTCCTGTCACCTGCCTGCCCTCCCCTCTGCCCTGGGCTGCGGAGGGCGATCCAGTCACAACGCAGAATCCGGGCAACTCTAGAATGGAGGCAACTTTCCTCAGTGACCGGATTCTGACAACTACTGGGTCTTATACCTCGGCCTCTCCCTCAGACAGAGGGACAGAGGCACAGAGTTTGAAGCAGAAGGATGAAATCTGCGATGTGTATTCTGTTACAGCTTCTTCATGTGTACTTTCCCTATTAGGAAAAGGTATAAACTCACTTGACAGGATGGACAACTGCTTAGATTTGTTGTTCCTGAAAGCTAAAAAGTAGCTGAGGATGAATCTGACATGTTCGAAGGGAATTCATGCTCACTTGTAAAAGTGCATTCTTCTCTAGTCTTTGAAAAACCATTTAAAAATCCAGCCACCTGTAAAGCATGTAACTAAAATAGGCCCGATCTGCTTGAATTTGGTTACCCACCCTCATCTCCCTCCGTGCTTCAGGTCAGATGAAAAGCCCGCACACAAGACACGCTCCGGCTCTCACCTGTAAGCTTCATCTAAGGACATGTCCATCCTCTTCATGATGTAGGCGATGGCGATGGTGGCTGAGCGAGAGATGCCCGCTAAGCAGTGCACCAGCACACGGCCGTTGGAAGCCTTGGCTTTCTCTGCAGGAGTCAAATTCAACAAGGGTCACTGAGGATGACTGTGTTCAATCTTGAGATCTTGTTGCCACATACCTCTTTTATCTGATAACTGAGTAAATCTCATCTCCTCACATATCGTTCCTTTTGACAGTTTCTTAGGGAGGTGAGGGAAGATCACTTCCCCACCATTTACATACAGGACAATGAAGGTCCAAACGTGTAAGTAGGCCATTAGTCCCTAACTCAAAATCATCTCTTACTCAGGACATTTCTGGTTTTTTTACACTGTTTTCTCAACAACTTCCCCTGAGTATAAATCCTACATTGTGATGACATGATTCTACTTGTTTTTTTGTGTTGTTGTTTTTTTTAATTTTATGTATTCATGAGAGAGGGAGGCAGGACACAGGCAGAGTTGAGAAGCAGGCTCCCTGTGGGGAACCCCATGTGGGACTTGATCCCAGGACCCTGGGATCACGATCTGAGCCAAAGGCAGAGGCTCAACCACTGAACCACCCAGGCACCCGTGATTATACTTGTTTAGCTTAGAAGATTTCGGAATACAGAGAAGCATAAAGAAAATAACACCCCAAATCCTAAGATTTGGCTAATATTTTGTTTGCCCATGTTGTCTGATACTGCAGCTTTATTCTAGTTATGTAAAAGATACTAAACTTTGCAATTTTAAGAGATAATTTTCAGTTTTGATATATAACTGACCTATTACATTGTATTTCAGGTATACAGTATAATGATTTGCTACATATGAAGTGTTAAAGTTTTAAAAAATATCTTCTCATTTCAAACACCTGTGACATACATTACTAATTTAAAAAGCAGGAGAGTAAGGAGGGAGAAAGACATCACCATATCACTTTGCAATGCAAAAAGATACCAGGTCAAACTACCTTTAAAACCTATTTTCCTATAGTGTCCTATCTGTATGTCATAAACTGGCTCACCTTTATTTGCTGATTTTAAGAAGAAAACCTCGTATTTGCTGTGAATCAGGTTTAGCAGCTCACTTTAACGAGGATCAAGGGAACTTGAACCTTCCCTGGATATCCAGGAGTTACTGACTGCATCATGTATATTCTGCATAACGTGGTAGGACTTTCGGACACTTAGGATCAAGAACATTCAACCCAGCAGTGTTATCATCTCTCACCGCTGAGGGGCTTTAAAAGCCCAGTTGTAGGAGTAAATGAAATTATCCCATGGCAGCTACTAACATTTTAGCCTCAATTCTAAACAATTACGTGTGTGCTTAGCCACAAACTGCTGCCATGGAGCTAACCTATTCCCTTTTTGCTTTCACTTTCGCTGATGCCATCAAGTTTACCAAATCTTATGTTAAAATTCTTATACTAATCTTACTATTTCCTCTTTTGCCTAGGCTGCTATGAAGCTCAAAGCTGAGACTTTCACTCAATGCCAACTAGGTAACTAGTTCAGATTTTACTGTACCTTTCCTAGTCCCATATTACTTGGTTCTTGCCCTCTGATCCTGTTTTAACATGTATGTGTGTGACTGTGTGTTATCTTCTGATCCTAGTCTCATACTGTAAGCTCCTTTAAAATCTTATTGGAAGCAGGCTGGGTTTCAATTTTTTATTTTATTTTTTTATTTATTTAGAGTGTGTGTGCACTCAAGTGGGGGGGGGGCTTAAGGGAGAGGATGTGTGAGAGGTGGGACATTGGGAGAGGGGAGAGAGAATCTCAAGCACACCCAAGCTGTATGACGCACAGCACAGAGCTTGCCTTGGGGCTCAATGTCATGAGCCTGAGACCATGACTTAATGACTGAACCACCCTCAAACTTTCAAATAGTTATCTCAAGACTACAGAGACCTAGAAGAATCTCGCTTCTAATTACCTCAGAGGGCTTCACACTGGACACATTATGCACCCAGTAAATAGTGTCTGGCTAATACATACCTTAAAAAAGCAATCTTTATTAAAAAAAAAAAAAAAAAAACGTGAAAAGAAGGAAGGTTAGAAGGAGATAAAACGATGACAATAACGGATTGTGTTAGAATATTGAGATTATAGGTTTCCTTTTCTCTGTTTTTCAAATATTCTGCATTGTACTTATATTGCTTTTATAATCATGACACTTTTGAGGATGTTTTAGAAATCTGACTGAGGTGTACCTGGGTGGCTCAGTCAGTTAAGCATCCAACTCTTGATTTCAGCTTAGGCAAATCTCAGAGTTAGGGGATGGAGCCCCACATCAGGCTCAGAGCTTGGAGGGGATTCTCTCCTCTGCTTGGGATTCTCACCACCACCCCCAACCCTCCCACCCCCTGGTGCTCACATGTGTGCTTGCTCTCTCTTTCCCTCCCTCCCTCCCTCAAATAAATAAATATTTTTTAAAAATCTGACTTAAAAGTGATTACATGGATTGGGGATCATCAGAACATGTTTCTTGGCAGAAATGAGTGTGGAACTGTCTTAAAGCAAAGGAAGTTCCATACATGCAGAGCTGGCAGGGAGAAGGGAGGTGGCCGCACAGTGGGGCTGAACGGGTTCCTCATACCCAGTCCACCATGGCTGCAGCACACGCTTCATGGGGCAGGGAGGTTACTAGAAAGAAGGTTTCAAAGGTGAAGCAGGTACTGGAGGGTATGGGAATGTCAGGCTAAGGGCTGCAGGTTCCTGAACAGGGGCCAGCAAAAGCACCGACGGTGACAACTGGAAAGAAGAAAAGCAGGCTGCCACTGCAGCAGTTCAGGAATAGAAATATAGGTCAAAGCAGGGCAGAGGATAACAAATGAAAAGGGTAAGGGGGGGGCAGTGAGGATGAGAAGTTATAAAGGCTAAAAAATGAAGCAGCAATAATTGAGCTTACAGAGTACAGCTCTAAGAATGAAACCCAAAGAACTTCTCAGATGATAATATGTAAAATTGCTACTATTTAGTACGAGCCAGTTAGGAGTTAGGCACTTTGCAGGGTAGCCTACATCCACGATCTATTTTAATCCTCACAACATCCCTTCCAGGTAGATACATTATCTTCAGTTTCCACTTTAGGAAACTGAGGAACTTACCCCAAATCACTTAACTAGTAACCAAGGGAAGGCAAGACTCAAATACAGTCTGGCTCCAAAGTACATGCCCTTGATCACCTCCCTGTAGGGCTTACATGACAACTCAAGAGGCGGGGCAGGAGCCCAGGGTATGGTGAGGAGGGTGAGTGCCCGCGGAAGCAGCCAGCTGGGACCAGACCCTTGAGAGTGGCCCACAGCAAGCAGGCAACCTGAGCTCAACGAAAAATAAAGACAAAACTCCATGAAAACTGTGGTCCTTCCAACAAACCCAGAAACTTACTGAAATTTATCTAAATAGTAAAAAGAAACAACCCCCACAAGCCTGTAAGTTATTAAGCCCTGGCACGAGGGTAGTGTTCACGCTGCGCACTAGGCTGTGACCAACCAGGGCAGTGAGTGTGCACTGGGCTCCAAGTAGCAGCAGGAGGGTTCGCCCTTAATTACCTGGGGGTTGGAGGGGTGGGAAGGACGGTGGCCCCTAGTAAGTAGGGCCGAGCAAGTGAAATACTTGGCTCACACTAAATAGTATAATAAATATTTTCAGATACTACAAATAAATTATAGTATGTATTTGGATGTGCTTAACCGAATTGGGGAACATGGTAATAAATTCCTTCTGTCTGAATTAAGTGGCAGGATGACCCCAATATCTCCCATGAAAGAACAAAGTGAACTGGGGCAAAGTTATTCATCTTCTCTTTTCTATACGCCCCCTAACAGACATTGTGATGAGCTCCCCTCTAAATAGATCCTGAAATTGCACTTTTAGCTGAAATTAGAGCCAAATATCTTTGGAATGACTTGACATGCAATAGGAACATTAACCTTAAGTTATCTTTTAAAGAGGCAAAAACTGAATGAGATACTGAATGCTTCCTAGAAATACAACAGTGGGGGTGACTAATCTGGGAATTTTGTTTGTGAGTATTATGATGTGAATTATGTAAGCCATTTATATTCTGACATTTCAAAGAACACATCCTAATTAAAGATGAAAACTTCTGGAAATCTGGAATCTTGAAGGAAAAACAAAAATGTTTTGGAATTACTCAAAGTCCCAAAAGTATCATCTAGAAATTTCTCTCACAGATGAAAGGGGCTTAATGTACATAATTTCACAACTTAAAAGGAACTAGTTATTTTTTTTAATTTTTAATTTTTAATTTTTTTAAAGATTTTATCTATTTATGAGATACACAGAGAGAGAGAAAGAGAGGCAGAGACACAGGCAGAGGGAGAAGCAGGCTCCATGCAGGGAGCCCGACATGGGACTTGATCCCAGGTCTCCAGGATCAGGCCCTGGGCTGAAGGCTGTGCTAAACCCCTGAGCCACCCGGGCTGTCTGGAACTAGTTATTTTTTAAATCACAGTAACAAATTTGCAGTATTTAGTTATGGATTTAATGCTCAAGCTTATGTGATTAGAGGAAGAAAACATCAAAAACTTCTCACATGGATCATCAAGAGTGAACCTCATCCTGCTGCTCAAGGGTGAATAGCAAATCTCCCCTGTCCAGCTACTCTCCACTGAAACTAGGCTTCAAATACACATCACCAACTTCTCACAGCAGACCTGATCCTGAGGCACCAGAGTGGCACAAAGCACCCAAAGCTGGGAGTCAGGAGACTCTAGGACTGACAGGCCCAGCAGGCAGAGCACCACGTGGGGCAGATCAGAGCCTGTCACAACCATCCAACCCTGAGGAAGTGTGTGTGTGTGTGTGTGTGTGTGCACGCGCTGGAATTTTATGAGATCCCATACTACTTGAAATTACTGGCACGTGGACTGAGGCTTACAAATCTCGTGACATAAAGATTCCAAATGTAATGGGATTTGTTTTCACAGGATTTAACTTTTCTCTGGGGAGAAGAGAGCAGCAAGGTAAAAAACAGTTTCAAGAATGCCACCAAAGTTTCCAAAAGTTTTTTATAGGATCTAAACAAAAGGCTAAAGTTTAATCCCAGAAATTCAACTGATTTTCAAACACTTGGAAATATATTATCACAGATCCCATCAGGTTTAACCTTGGTAGTGTTAAGTGAGCTAGAATGTCACAAGGCCAGTCCTTTGGGGACAGCATGGCACACACACGTCACCTTGGCCACTCAATGAGATAAGCAGCATCATGTGTTGCTCTCAGACTTCTGAAATCTCTGAAACAGGCTCCTTTTCTCTAAAGAGAAAAAATGGGAGGGGAGGAGGGGTACACCTGGGGACTATGACCCAGAGGGAGCTACTTACCAATGAAATCTACGGATTTGTCCAACCACGGCAAAATTTTCTCACAAAAGCTATCATTCACAGGCACTCGCAGGAAATGAGATTCGGGGATAAAATCGGGCTTAGGACAGGTATTGCTGGCATTTAACACATAACCAATCCCATTCTGTTGCATCAGCTCCTGTGGAGGGAAAGAACAATTAAAGTGACTAACATATCAGCACAATCATTTTGGAAAAGTAAAGTTTAATGGTAAGAATTACTAGTTTCCTTGAAATTGGAGTTAATTCGGTCGTTGAAATCCAAATACCTAGCACAGTGACATTTAGAGACTTTAAAACAGAATTGTTTTTAAGGGGGGAAAAAAGGGCTGTTGAAAATAGTATGCTTGAGGACATCTGGGTGGCTCAGTAGGTGGAGCACTGAACTCTTGGTTTTGCCTGCAGTCATGATCTCAGGTCCATGAGACTGAGCCCCATGGCAGGCTCCCCGCTCAGCAGGGGGTCTGCCTGACGATTATCTCCCCCTGCCCTTCTCCAACTCTTGCACGCACGCACATGCACTCCTTCTCGCTCTCAAATAAATAAATCTTTAATAAAAGACTATGCTTGAAGATCATACATCATTAATATTATAACCAACTCTGTATCTTCATTAACTGAGAAAGTGGAAATATAAAAAATAAAACCATGGCAGTTTACTATGACCTTCTGCCAGGCCAGAGCCCTGGTCTCCTGATGCTCTCGTGTACTTCTGTTAGGTTAACAATCAGACTGTGAAGATCTTAATGGTGTTTACTATGACTTTTAAACTTTTGTGCATGTAGCAAAGGTCACATTTGTTTTTCCATGCTGAGATTACTACCATTTGATCAATCGCAGTACTGCCCATGTAACACAGCAGCAGGTCACTGGAGTTGAGGCTTTCACGCCTTTCTTGCCAATGGTCCTTAAAGGAACCATTTTACATGTCTTTCTCCTATCCATCAACAGGACTACAGGGATTTATCGCATTAAAGGTAAAGGCAAGTAGTAATGTTGCTTTCTATTCAATTCAGTAATGAAGACCTTGAAGTTTCAGAAGAGAACAGGCAGTTCTAAGGACAAAACATGTTACAAGTCTGTAATGACTGTCAAATTTGATTTCCCCACAGGAAGAATATAACAATGTATACTTCTGACAAGTCGCCTCATAACCTACAATTTATAGAAATGGCCACTGACCTAAATTCAATCAAAAAATATTTGTTGAGTATCTTTGCTAGAGGTAACTTAATAATATTATGGTACATAGTACATACTAATAAAATAATATCTAAAAGAATAATATCTAACAGTTAATGAATGCCTACTATTTCTAAATATTGTGCTGAACATTTAAATATATGGTCTCTTGGGATGCCTGGGTGGTTCAGTGGTTGAGCGTCTGCCTTTGGCTTAGTTCATGATCCCAGAGTACTGGGATCAAGTCCCACATCAGGCCCCCCAGGGAGCCTGCTTCTCCTTCTACCTATGTCTCTGCCTCTCTGTGTCTCTCATTAATAAACACATACGTAGTCATTAAAAAATAAGTAAACAATCTCTTGAGGATGTGGAGAAAAAGGAACCCTCTTACACTGTTGGTAGACATGCTAACTGGGGCAACCACTCTGGGAAACAGTATAGAGGTTCCTCAAAAAGTTAAAAATAGAGCTACCCTATGATCCAGTAATCACACTACTGGGTATTTACCCAAATCATACAAGAATAATAATTCAAAGGCATACATGCACCCCTATGCTTATAGCAGCATTATTTACAATGGCCAAATTATGGAAGCAGCCCAAGTATCCATAGATAGATGAAAGGAAAAAGAAAATGTGGTATATACGTACAATGGAATGTTATTTGGGCATAAAAAAGAATGAAATCTTGCCATTTGCAACATGGATGGAGCTAGCTTAGCATATAATTTTTTAAAATTTTTATTTATTTATGATAGTCACAGAGAGAGAGAGAGAGAGGCAGAGACACAGGCAGAGGGAGAAGCAGGCTCCATGCACCGGGAGCCCGACATGGGATTTGATCCCGGGTCTCCAGGATCGCGCCCTGGGCCAAAGGCAGGCGCCAAACCGCTGCGCCACCCAGGGATCCCTTAGCATATAATGTTAAGCAACATAAGTCAGAATAAGACAAATACCATAGATTTCAACTTCTATGTGGAATCTAAGAAACAAGCAAAAGGGGGAAAAAAGAGACAAAGCAAGAAACAGACATTTAGCTCTAGAGAATAAATTGATGGTTACCAAAGGGGAGGTGGGTAGAGGGATGGAGGAAACAGGTGATAGGGATGAAGGAAGGCACTTGTCGTGATGAGCACTGGGTGATATATGCCAGTGCTAAGTCACTACAGTGTATATCTGAAAGTAATAGAATGTAGCATGTTAACTACATTGGAATGAAAATTAAAAACAATAAATACCTAGAAGGTCTCATTTAATCCTCACAACCACCCTCTGACACGAATACTATTATTATCCTCATTTTTAAAAAACTGACGTTTGGTGAGATTACATAATGTTTGCAAAGTCACACAGCAAGAAAGTGGTAGAGAGTCAAGATTCAAATCCAAGTACATTCGTCTCCAGAATCTGTCCTGAGTCGCCATGCTCTAATTGAAGTTCCATTTAAACCAAGTTAGATGGAGCAACAAGGTAACTAGCCTATATACACATATTCTCTTTAACTAAATGAAGTATTAGAATATAAAGTTTAACTTCATTCTTTATGCTCTTTTTAATGATCACCAATAAATGAGGAAGGAAAGGGGCACCACCCTGGCCCTGAGCTTCTCTGAGGAGACAGACTCTCAGAGGGACTCAGGCCACCTTTGAGGAGATGTACTTAAGGTATTTATGTCATCCTCTGTTTTCCCTTACTATCACCTCTGCTGCAGCCACAAGCATTTACAGTGCTGGCCTCCCTGCCATGTTGACACTGGTGTCTCCTGCTGCATGCTGAGGATTGGCTGTCTACATGCACAGTGCCTGCTGTTGAGCTCACTGTTGCCACACACCAAACTGCAGCAATGCCATCATGCTGGACAAATCCGACACATGAAAGGAAGCCCTTCAATAATCCAGCTTACGATGCTGTTAATAGCTCAAAAAAACTATTTTTCACTTATAAAACAATGTACCATAGAAGATGCATTTAAGTAGTTGCTTTGTTTTTTTTAAAGGTTTTTTTATTGGGGAGGGGTAATCTCTGCATCCAACATGGGGCTCCAACTCATGACCCTGAGATCAGATCAAGAGTCACATCCTTTTCTAACTGAGCCAACCAGATGCCCCAGTAGTTTATTTTAAACAATGGGCAAAAGGAGAAGGGGAAAAAAGACATTAATGTATTAAAACTGGGTGATGGTAAATTAATTAATTAATTTATTTATTTATTTTAAAGATTTTATTTATTTATTCATGAGAGAGAGAGAGAGAGAGAGAGAGAGAGAGAGGCAGAGGCAGAGGGAGAAGCAGGCTCCGTGCAGGGAGCCCGATGTGGGACTTGATCCCCAGTCTCCAAGATCAGGCCCTGGGCCGAAGGTGCCACCAAACCACTAAGCCACCCGGGCTGCCTAATGGTAAAATAATTTAAACACAAAATGAAATGAGAAAAAAAGGACATGATCTCGATCATAAATATAGCTTTATGTATAAAAATTTTATTGCAAAAAAATCTACTTATTAAGTCAATTATTACATATTCCCTGAAATTCTTTTTTTTTAAATTTTTATTTATTTATGACAGTCACAGAGAGAGAGAGAGAGAGAGAGAGAGAGAGAGGCAGAGACACAGGCAGAGGGAGAAGCAGGCTCCATGCACCGGGAGCCCGACGTGGGATTCGATCCCGGGTCTCCAGGATCGCGCCCTGGGCCAAAGGCAGGCGCCAAACCGCTGCACCACCCAGGGATCCCTGAAATTCTTTTTGTAATAAGATAGGACCTGATAAATAAAATATGGCCAATTTTTTTTAAGAACATGGCCAATTTTAAAAGCAAAAAGGCAAACAGAGTCCTAAAATGTTATGTAAAATTTACAAACAATTTTGCTATTAAACATGATACATAATGTGGATTGGCAGTTGCTACATCAGTGGAAAAGTCAGTTAAAAGGAGGAAATCATTAAAAATGATATATATACACTTGAAATATTTTATTTTTATTTATTTATTCATGAGAGACACAGAGAGAAGCAGAGACACAGGCAGAGGGAGAAGCAGGCTTCCTGCAGGGAGCCCAATATGGGACTTGATCCCAGAACCCTGGGATCACCACCAGAGCCAAAAGCAGACCCTCAACCAATGAGTCACCCAGGTGCCCCTGAAATATCTTATTTTAATTGAAAACAAATAAATAAAACAATTCACTAATTTCTAATGCAGGACCATGGCTTTTTTTTTTTTTTTTTTTTTTTGTAGGGGTTAGCTGACACTTACCTTTTTTTTTTTAGCTAGAGTTCTTAAGGAAATCACAACTAAACGCATTTACTATTCAGTTTCCATTTCTTTAAAGAAGAGCAAAAACTTGTAAAACATCAGTAAAGAATCCTGAATTATGATCGTTCCCCCAGGTATTTTATAGTTGCCTTGTTGCCTTACTGCCTGCCCTAGTTTAAACAGAAAAAAAGAAAAAAGAAAAAAAAAAAAAAAAAAGAATGCAAAGCAATTTGTTTTTCCTGAATCTTCCAAAGCATTTACCTTAGGTCATAGAAAAACAACTCTCTTCCTTCCCTCATTCATAATTCATGGGTGTATGTAATATTTTAATCAATGTGCACGATTATAATAAGTAAACTAGCCTAAACAGGTTTTAGAACAAACATAGTAAGCATGCTGGTAAGCACATGTCCCAATGGTAGAAACAAACAGGCCTTAGCGAAGTGCCTCCTGCTAGCCACAGGCCAGCGGCACCTGCTGGGCCTCAGGGTTGAGGTGCTGGTGAATCTCTGAGATGTGAGGTTTCATGAAGTTATACATATTATTAACCTGCTATCCTGATTATTTTTACAAAGGTACATATAAGTGGCTGAGCGGATATCGTATGTCAATGTTTCTGACAGTGGAACTGGAATGGAACTATGTAATTATGAAGAATGGGTCTGTTCTACAGAATAATGATAGCTTTTATTCACAGATGACTGTCAAGGACTTCTTACTATGTTATAAAGAGGTATTTATGGAATCTGTTCAGTTCTGTTTTAGTATGTTGTGCAAAACATACACAATTGAGTATTACTCTATCCCATAATTAAACATCACAGTCTGTAACCTTTCAGAGGGCACTCGTTATGCCGTTTAATATTTAGCTCAACTTTGTGCTAAGTTTGCTAACAGGTGCTTTCTACTGACAAAATAATCTTCCCTGGCCTTCAAATATCCTTCTGACACATTGGCCTCTCAGTTCTTTGAACTTCTCACCTTGACGACTCACTAATGAGGCCCGGTCTGGTCTCAGTCATTACCAACCACCACCCTGCCCTAATCTTGAGCTCACACACCCCACTCTGGGATGTTTCCTTCTCTCCTTCTGGTTTTGCTGCCTCTTATACCACCACTCTTGGGATCCTCCGATTCCCCAGGATCTACATGCTGCTGATCCCACGTCCTTTTCTCTGTACTTTTCCTCATGATATCCATCTGCCTGCTTTGCTCTAGTGAAATTCCGTGGTCAGTCATTATAAACCACTCCCTTGCTTCCACCCTCAACTCCTTTGTCCCACTATAGCTTCTTCACATTCACTCGGCAAGAGTGCAGCCCTGTGTAAATCTAGTTCTCCACCTGGTCTGCATCTGTACCCATGTAGCTGGATACAGCCAGAGAAAAACGCTCAACAATGCTGCTCAATCTCACCTCCAATTCATGGTCCTCAGCAATCATTTTATTTCCCTAGCCCTTGCACTTTCCCTCTCTCCCAGATGCCACTTCACCCATTTCCCTTTTTCTTCAAATGCTCTGTGTATCCCTTTAGCTTCCCACTCAGGCAATGGATCAACTTTTCCTATGACACTGAAAAATGTGAAACAATCAGAAGCAAATTTTTATAAATTTCCACTAACTTCATTTACCTTTCTAGCAGCACATGTACCCGTATGCTCTACCTTTCCTCCTGTTGCATAGATGAACTCAGTATGGCAGGAACAATTAGAAGTATATGGGTACTGGCCTCAGAGAAACTAGAGCACAACCTAGCACGTCACCGTTCATTACCTGCATGATCTTGGATAGGTTATTGGATAGGTTACCTTACCTCGCTCAGCTATAGTTTCCTCATCTGTAAGATAGGGCTAATGATGTATATTTTGTAAAGCTGTGTGAGTATAAAATAACTGGCATATAAGAGTCTCATTAAATTTTAGTTCCCTTACTTTATCTTAAGAATAGCTTGTGGCAACATAAATTGGTACAGATAGTACCAATAGTACTAGTACCAATAGTACCCCCGTGTTCACTGCAGCATTATTTACAATAGCCAAGATATGGAAGCAACCCAAGTGTGCCATTGACTGATGAATGGATAAAGATGTGGTATATGTATACAATGCAGTGTTACTCAGCCATAAAAAAAAATAATGAGATCTTGCCATGTGCGACAACATGCATGAACCTTGAGGACATTATACTAAGTGAAGTAAGTCAAAGAAAGACAACTACTATAAAATATCATATGTGGAATCTAAAGATACATATGTGTATCTAACCTACTCATAGATACAGAGGATATATATGGAGGAGATGGGTGAAGGTGGTTAGAAGGGACAAATTCTAGTAATAAAATAAGTCATGGGAATGTAATGTATAGCACGGCAGCTATAGTTAATATTCCTCTATTGTATATTTGAAAGTTGCTAAGAGAGTAATCTTAAAAGTTCTCATCACAAGAAAAAAAATTGTAACTATGTGTGGTGATAGATGTTAACTAGACTTACTGTGGTCATTTTATAATATACACAAATATCAAATCACGCTGTATACTTAAAACTTTTAATATGTTGTAAAATTACATCTCAATAAAAAATACCTTATATATCATACAGCATATGAATTCTGTCTCAAGAAGCTGCCCCTCATACCATGTTGTGTACATTTTTCACTAATTCAAACTGTCCTTTCTCCTAATTAGATTGAAGTAGGGCAATTACATTGAATATAGCAGGCTGGATATAAAAAGGGTTCATCTGCAAAGGAAAAGAGATTGTCCCCTAAGAATTTTTAAAAATGGATTCTGGCTTCAATATACAATTAAGAAGACTTTCAAAAATGACATTTCCTAGTCAAAAATTAATCTTTTATTATTTTATTATTACTTAGGATTTCCATTCACAATTTTTTTCCCTTTAAGTTTCTCTCTCCTAAACCAGGAAATAAACTTTGCCCTGTAGTTGGACTGATTTCTAAGTATGGATTCTATAATCTGTTGATGCAGACTGTGGAGTAGTATATGGAACACAGAGTGATATAATAAATCAAGATTTATTATATCACAGCCTTAATAAAGCCTTAATACAGCCTTAATAAAAATGTTCTATTTGGTCAAGTTCCCATGTCCAACTTGACTGAGGAGAGATACCACATTTAATCACCACAGGCATTGCAATTCCAGATAATGGAATAGTAATTTTTCTTTCTGAAATCAATTCAATAAATAATTTTGCATTTGCCACTCCTTTTGCCTTCAAAACCGACCTTAAGTTCTACTTCCTCCATCCAGCCTTCCTCGACCAACCACACCCACTGTATCCAGCACTCACCCTAGCATCCTGCGTACTCCACCCTTGATAACATTAACCAGGGTCCCCATGAACCAGGAACTGTCCTTGGTGCTTGGCATACGTCACTTCATTTGAACCTCACATGAACACTAGAAGGCAGGAGTCATTAACAATTTGTAGGTGAGGAAGCCAAGACTCAGGGACCTGGCTAAAGTGGTATGGCTGGCCAGGTGGAGCCCTAGGACTCAGAAATGCCTACCTCCAAGGCCAGCTCCCCACCATTATGCCATGCTGCCTTGGTGTTGAGTTCTACTGTCAGTCATCTTGTCTTATGCATCATTGTGGAATGAACAGGTGTTGTCTAACCAGCTTGCACACTGTGTGGTGTATTTTTACATAATTTTTTATCTTTTTGTCTTCCTAGAACATAGGGAAACTGGGAAAGCAGTATTCTGTGTCTAGGCTAACTCTGGTAAGAAAACAAGAGAGAAATAGTCATCCCAGGGGCAGGCAGAACCACCAGGTAGACAGGAAAACCAATCTGGCATGTTCGAAGTGTGAAATGAGCAACACAAAGAATGCTGACAGCACACTGTATAAATGGGGTGGGGGAGGGAGGGGGCAGCAGAACCAATTTAGTGAAGAAGCTGAAGCCGATCACTGCAGATACAGCTCTGAGCCAAAGGTAATTCCATCAGATGTTTCGTGCATTTCTGTGTGAAACAAAAGTCTCTACTGGAAATGTTAAGTGATCAAGCAGAAAAGCAATCAAGAACTTTGCTCTTTCACATAGAAACTGGAGATTCTTACTCAAATCCTGCTCAGTTCAGATGTGAATTGGGCCTCAGCAAACTACTTTTAGTACTATAAGACATTCCTGTTCTAGCTCTTGTACAAAGACTAGAGAATAAAAGAACAGATTGTGAGAAGCAAAAGTAGTTGTGAAGAAAAAAAGAAACCGAAAGCATTCTTTTTGTTACCAATGACTTCTTACGATCTTTTACAGAAGAGCCACGTCTTCAAGACCAGAGTAAAATTAATACATACTGAAAGCAGTGACCTACACCATCCACTATGGTAGCCACAAGCCATATGAGGATACTGAGCACCTGAAATGTGGCTTGTCCACACTCAAGTGTGTAGTAATTATAACATACACCAGACTTTAAAGACTTAATAAAAAAAAAATATATATATATATACAGCAATATAGTTTTTCTACACTACACATTGAAATGCTAATATTCTAGATATACTGTGATAAATAAAATATTATAAAAATTAATTTCACTGGGGCACCTAGGTGGCACAGTCAGTTAAGCACCCACTCTTGGTTTCTGCTCAGGTCATGATCTCAGGGTAGTTAGATGGCGTCCCACACTGGGCCCCATGCTCAGCATGGAGTCAGCTTGAGTTTCTCTCCTCTTCTCTGCCCCTCCCCTCTGCACTCATGTGCAGTCTCTCATTCAAATAAATATTTAAAAAAATTAATTTCACCTGTTCTATTTTACTTTTTTAATAAGGCTACTGAACATTTTTAGTTAAGTATGTGGCTTACATTACACTTCAAGTGGTCAGAGCTGGTATAGAATGTGCTGTAGGAAAACCAGGGAAAGAAAGTCTCTGCAATGGGATGCCTGAGTGGCTCAGCTATTGGGTGTTTGCCTTTGGCTCAGGGTGTGATCCGGGAGTTACAGGATTGAGTCCTACATCGGGCTCCTTGCAGGGAGCCTGCTTCTCCCTCGGCCTGTGTCTCTGTGTCTCTCATGAATAAATAAATAAAATCTTTTAAAATAAAGTCAGGGATCCCTGGGTGGCTCAGCGGTTTAGCGCCTGCCTTTGGCCCAGGGCGTGATCCTGGAGTCCCAGGATAGAGTCCTGCGTCGGGCTCCCTGCATGGAGCCTGCTTCTCCCTCTGCCTGTGTCTCTGCCTCTCTCTCTATGTTTATCATGAACAAATAAATAAATCTTAAAAAAATAAAAAGAAATTAAAAAAAAAAGTCTCTGCAGTGATTCAATAAACTGTCAAGATACGTTAGTCCTTCATAACAGCCTGTTACAGGGAGGGGCAAGATGGATATTTCTGGTGTTATATAAACAGGACGTAAAGCCAGAACAGTAGCTTGAGTCTGAGAACGATTTCTGTTACTGACCAGTTTTGAATCCATGACTTCCCAAACACAAAATCTTGGGTAAGTGACAACAATTCAGGGTCAGCCTACTTCTTAATCCTATTATAAAGGTTAAATGAAATAATATAAAGACCCTAGCATTTTAAATAGTAAATAGTACGATCCTCCTAAGAAAATTTCTGTGATAGGCTTTCAAATTATTTTGGTGGCACTTCATTAAAAAACAACTAATAAAATTAATGGTCTTTAGTTGCTATTTTTAAAAACTTCAGCTTCAGGCAGCCCCAGTGGCTCAGCAGTTTAGCGCCGCCTTCAGCCCAGGGTGTGATCCTGGAGACCTGGGATCAAGTCCCACATCAGGCTTCCTGCATGGAGCCTGCCTCTCCCTCTGCCTGTGTCTCTGCTTCTCTCTCTCCTCTCTGTGTATTCTCATGAATAAATAAATAAAATCTTTAAAAAAAAATTAAAAAATAAAAAAAATAAAAACTTCAGCTTCTAAATTCTAATTTAGGAAAAATTATAAAAGATCATCTTTGGGAAGAGAAGCAGCATATAACTTTTCCTGTAAAGTTTAAATCAGACAGCTGAACAGTGTGATCAGTCCAAGCTATCTGTGAAATAGAGGCACATCTGGTCCCAAAACTCATCTGCTGGGTGATGTTGTGGAATCCATCTAATATTTCTGGAATATCGGCTTCCTCCTTTATCAAAGACGACTGACTACATGATCACTAAAATCCTGTTCAGCACTTCCATTCTTCTCAACAATGAATCAGTTGTTGGTCAATATGAATTTCTACTCACCACTTTGAAAGCATGCTGACTTCTCACCATCCTCTCATCTACACGTGTGTTTCAAAGAAGTTTCCTGACAGTCTTCCATAGAAATTCCTTGACCAGGTTGTTTTCCCCATGAACTTCCATATATCCACTCCTCCCACAACAACCACCTCCTCCCAATGCATCTATGTACACAGCCTTTTCTGTATACACTGAGAAGCCAACTAAAGGAGAAAAAGCATCCTTTCCCCACATTCTCCACACCGTGGTCCAGTTCAACTGCTCTCATCTAGCAGGCACTCACAGAATTATTAACTGAGACATTTGTTAAAACTGGAAACAGTACATAGCAAAATTAATGTGCCATTTAATGTTAAATGTCAAAAATAACAAAAATGATCTATGATGCAATTATTTGTAAAATCACTTGCAGAACGGTTACTTTTTTTTTTTTTTAAACTGCAAGTAATTCTGAACAGGATCCTTAACTAGTAATTTTACTTTCTGACTGAGGATTAACTAAAGCATCTTCAGCTTTGCCCCAGGGATGTACATGACTCTAAGAAATTAATTTTGCTTTCTGTGATATAATTTGCTTATCTCTAAAAGAATTAATAATAATCACATGTTCATAGGGACTGCGACCTCACCAGAAAGGCTCAATACAAGTATAAACTATCAAATTTCAAATATCTCACAGTAAAAGCAGACATACTAATAACAATGTCAAGGTAAAATTTTAGAGGCAGGAGTTTTGAAAACAAAAAAGAAAACAAACAAACAAACAAACAAAAGAAAACAAAAAAGAGGGATCCCTGGGTGGCTCAGTTGGTTAAGCGTCTGTCTTTGGCTCAGGTCGTGATCCCAGGGTGCTGGGATAGAGTCCATCATCCAGCTTCTTGCCTGCTTCTCTCTCTGCCTGCCATTCCCCCCTGCTTGTGCACTCTCTCTTTCAAATAAATAAGTTTTTAAAAAAATCTTGAAAACAAAACAGAGAAAATGAAAGACTGCCTCACTACTGCCCAATGATATGGTATTTTTGCTTTTCACATGCTAACACAAGCCAGTGAAGATGCTAGCTTTATGGTCAGCCCAATTCTTACAGTTATCCAAGGAGAAAATGTTGGGATATCATCCCCCACACAGGAAAGCAGCACCTGTAAATCACCAATAGGTGAATTAACATCTTTGACTGCTTTTTCAATTACAAGTGGCATAAAAAAGAGGTTGTTTTGGGCAGTCCCAGGTGGCTCAGCAGTTTAGCGCTGCCTTCAGCCCAGGGCATGATCCTGGAGACCCGAGATTGAGTCCCACATGTCGGGCTCACTGCGTGGAGCCTGCTTCTCCCTTCACCTATGTCTCTGCCTCTCTCTCTCTGTCTCTCATGAATAAATAAATTTTTAAAATCTTAAAAAAAAAAAAAAAAAGACGTTTTGTTTTGGGGTTTTGTTTTTTAGAGAAAAAGCCCTTTTCTGGGCAGTTAGAGCACTGGTTCCTAGCACTCCTGGTTAAGAGCAGACGAGCTGTGGTGGGAGACAAAGTTCAGTTCTACTACTGTTATGCTTGTAACCATTAGATACAATGGCCTCTGTCAGGGCAGGTTCATAGGTGAGGCACACCATGCTCAATATGGCCCACGTCCTTTTCAGCAAGAATCCATGCTCTTCCCTCTTCTTTCTCAATAAAACAGCTCCAGCAAGCCTCTGACAGGGCAACCTGCAATGCCTGCTCTTAGCCCTTGACCTCACCATCTTATTCCCACCCCCTCCTTCTGGCCAGAGGTCCTTCTGCAACCCAAGCCCAACCTGAGTCCCTTTCTAGTATACCTCAGTAAATACATTTCTAAATGTGAAAAAAAAATCTAGGAAATCTTAGCCTTCCTGAGTGTGTCCACTTACTACTATAGAACAATTAAGACTCTAAGAAAATAAGGCTAATCTTTTGAAAAGTCCTAACCCTCCATGTCCGGGTCTCCTGGACCTTCAAGCAACAAGCAAATGTCACAACAGATCAGGTTTCCTGTGGCACTACTCAATAACACCAAACAAAACAGCTCTCCAGGAGATAACCCAACTAACTGCTCCCAGGGAGCCACACGGAGAGTGGTATATACTTCCTCTTCTGAAAGCAGAGTGTGCTGGAAATGATAGCAAACAGGCAATCGCAGTTTCTCCAGATGCTAACAAGAAACCCTGCAGTGAAGGATGTTTTCAAAGCACCCACCTTGTTGAGGACATCTCGCTGGCAGCCAAGATAAAGATTGGGAAGAATTCGGGTTGGCCCAATGTTGGCAACAGGTAGGCAAGGCTGAGAAATGCAGGTAGGGACTAGAGCAGATTTTCCTTCACAGAGGCCAGGGAAACAACGGGAGAACTCCGCAAACCCACCTGAGAACAAACATCACAAAATTACACCATGTACAAAGATAAAAATCAGTCCTGCATGAACTGTTCAAAAAAAACTGTTTAAAAAGCAAAATCAAATCCCACAGATGCCAAGCGGGCACCACTCATGTGCAATTCCTGTCCAAGGCTGCCAAGCGCTAAGTACAGCATCCAGCACGGCCCCAAGCTTCACCTTCTCCAGCCCTCTCGATCTCAGGACTCCTCTCATTCTCACTCTCTCCGACATCGCATAGCCTACATTTCCTCCCTCCTCCCCATCCCCCAAAGGAATGCTTTTCTGTGGAACTTATAGAGGATTTAAAATAAGTAGCAAATAACCAAGCCAAAACAAATATTCACAGGAGCAAAACGGGAATATAAAAACCCCGTGAACTGAGGCCAGATGTTATTTCTTCAAAATAAACTTGATCAAGTTAAAAATTCCTTCCAGCATTAACTTTAAATCTTCCCACTATGCAGGTTTTTATTTCAAAGGTATCACAAACATACACACCCCTACTCTTGCAAATATTCTCCATCAAGGAGACAGTTCATCAAGGTTCATCAAGGTTCCCATAATTACTACGGATCCCTAGGCTCCGCTGTTCAGTTTGCTGAACACGATGAAGAAGTGGTGACAGACCCTAACTGCTCAGGGTATGTCAGGGCCTTGTGGCAAGATTCCTAGACCCACAAGAATCCCACTTTTCCTAGTCCAGTCCTTACAATGATCTGTTCTATTACCTTCATTAAGTCACAATCTTGCCATTTCATAATGAACAGAAACCTATCCCGCCACAGGAGGCACACTCTCACCTCCTCTGGAAAAGAAAAAAATGGGTAAGGTCTTCCCCCGGTTTTCTCATCTAAATATTCCTTGCTATCCAAATCCAAACCCAGAACCCTAAAGATTCTGATACATTTTCAGATAAATCTCCTCCTAGCCAAACCCTCACTACTTGCTGAGTTCAAAGCAGGAAGCAAAGAGATTTGGATCACAGGAAATACTTGTATATTTTTAGTACTATTTAATTAAAAAACAATTAACATGTTATTAGGAGACAAGGCAGCCCCCACTTCTACCTCTTTAATCAAGCCTTAAACAAGATACTAAAATCTCTTTAAATATTTATGTCTGGATGATCCTTGAGTTGCATTCTATTAGCCTTTAGTCTGCTTCTAGAAGCACACAAAACATGCCCTCAAAAACTGCAGATGTGCAGGGAGCTGGAAGGGGAGAGTGTCATCCCTTATCATCCCCTATAGTATTTCCAACTCAAGTTTAATCTGGACTGCTGTGTCTACCATCTATGCTCATTTTATGTTCCACAATGCAGCAAGTTAGGGTGACAGGAAGTCGGTGACAACTATGTCACCTGCAAAATGCTGAAGTGCGCATTCCTAGCCTCCTACCTAAGTGTTTGTTTTTACTTGTCAGCAGCTTGCTTATACTAAAGTTCTTAAGATAACCTGATGGAAAGAGCAGGTGGTTCCATTATAGAACCCCTGAACTCCTTTATGTGACAGATGTGGCCCTCAGGACACATCCTTGTTCAGGTTCATGGCTTCATTGCTCACCATTTCCAAGCCTGACCTCCAGGCACACAAAACCGACTGTTATTTCATATTCTGATGCTATTCTCTCATCCAAGAATACCACCACCACTACCCATGCATGTGCACACAGCAAGCAAACCACAAAGAGAAAAGCCCTATGATCGTTAGTGTGGGCAGAGAAAGTAAGAGCACAGGCTGAGTTCAGATACATTAGGACCCAGCCTCACCTGTGAGGATTCCTCCACCCTTGATCTGCAGTTGTTTAGCTACAGCTTTTTTTTTTTTAAAGATTTTATTTATTCATGAGAGACACAGAGAGAGAGGCAGAGACATAGGCAGAGGGAGAAGCAGGCTCCCTGTGGGGAGCCTGACGTGGGACTCGATCCCAGGATCTGGATCCCAGGACCCCAGGACCATGTCCTGAGCTGAAGGCAGATGCTCAACCACTGAGCCACCCAGGCATCCCTGTTTAGCTACATCTTGTTAGGATTCACCAGACACAAAATGAAAAACGCAATGCTTCTAAGGTTACATTTCCCAAAGTGTGCTCTGAAGCACTGGGGTCTGGCAGGAAGTTGACATACGAGGTATCAGTTTCAAAAAGTAAGAGAAGTACTGTGTATCACCTCTCCCTGGGATATTCACAATATTAAAGCCTCATAATATTAAAGGCTCCAAAAAGTATATCCAAGAAAACAAGTTTAATTTAACTCAAATAAGTTTCCCAAATTTATTTGACCATGGACTGCCCTCTAAAATCTACTATTTTCCCCTTTAAAATCTACTAATAGCTAGGACAACTCACACTTAAGGAAACGCTATATACTAGGACCATTGTGAGTCCTGAAATGGAGTCTGTCAGAATTCCTACACCCATGAGCAGAACAATCCCTAGAAAGGGGCAGCCTATGATGGCATATGTATAGGAGTGTCACTGATGATCAGGATTTATTATTTTAGTTCTACTAGTGTTCTGTTCCCTTTCAGTCTAATTGCATAATACAGTTATATTCCTTCCCAAAGTATTTCTTCTAACACTAAGTGTTAAAGGGTCTCACCATACTTTGCCTATCTCATACCTACCCAACCAGAATAATCTACAGGCACTATTGTGACTGTAATTTAATTGTACGAGTTTAAATGTTAGCTTCTACTAACTTTGGTGGTTCTGGTGTTTCTACAAAGAACTGTTCTCAGGTTTTGTTTTTTGTTTTTTTGTTTTTTTCCCCTATCTTGACTCCAAAAAAGTTCATCTAATAGCCTCTCATTTAAATCCAACAGAACAATCTTCCAGTAAACATTCGCAGAGAAAAGAGAAACAATCCAAGGAAACTCCACTTGAATTCCATTTTACGTTTATAAGTAGTCAGATATACGACTAATATAAGTAGCCAAAGAATTACCTAACATTTACTAAGTGAAAAACATTGCTCTAAGCACTTTATAAATATTTATTCCATCTTTATGAGTAGGAGGTGAGTGCTATTCTTATTATTCCCATTTTACAGATAGGAAAATAAAGGTTCAAAAAGACAGAGTAGTAATTGGCAGAACTGGGACATGCGTGCCAGCAGTCTCCCCTAGAGATTGTACTGTCAATCACTGTGCTGTATCACTTCTCCAAATACTACAGGATTAACTCCTTCTCAGGATGCAGGGGCAGCCTTGCTGATTTCTACTGGGTCTTGCCCTCACTAGCTGCGAGCGACCTGCTAGGTCTCAATACGAGACTAAAAATGGCCACATACTTCTCCCAAACTGATGGCAGAGCCTTGCTTCCCCAAAGCCATAGAGTTCAAATGCTTCACTGAGGGAGAAAAAAGGAAAGAAGGGTGGACATGACGAGAGAGACACAAGAGACTCTAAATGTACTCATTTCACATGAAGCCAATAACAGCACTGATAGATGAACTAGTTAAAATATAAATACAGTCACGGGTTTGTTCATGATCACAGTGTGCAAGATGTGGTGAGGCTGAAGCTGTCTTGAGCACTTTTCAGGCCTCCTCCACAAAGCAACTCTCAGAGGGGATACAATTTGGCAACAATCATCAACAGCGCCAGCAGCCTCCATTATTTGAGGTCAGTTTTATCTGTACTACGGATCCCACATCACTTTCACTTCAGGGGTATCTCAAAAGTGAGTGTGGCTCTAGAAAATTCTAGAGAATAGAAATAAGTGAGAGGAAGAAACCAGTTTTTAACCTCAAAACAAAACCAAAAAGCCAAACAAAACAGCAATGACACACTGCAGAACACATTATAAAACAAAAAGAAACTTCTTTCTTACCTATCTTTTCAACTAATCTCTGGCACAAACCTGAATTGCCTTAAAATATTTAAGATTTCGTTGAAATGAGAACATTCATTTAGTGCTCACTCTGGACTGAAATGTCCCAAACTATGGCTCCTACTCACTTCCAGAAAACACTACCTCAGCCAAAGAGTACATTTTCCCTGATCTTTATCTAGGACAATGTTCCACTCTGCTAACACCCTCCTTCATTGACAGTTTTTTCCATTCACTGACCTTTCATTCATTGTTGTACTCTAGTGACCCCAGTTTCATTTCATTAATTAGCAACAGATGAGACACTGCCTGATTTCCCCGAACTCTTGAAAAACTATCTGTGGCTTCATCAGCAACTCAGTTTTGAAATATGTCTAAAACGTCCTTCTTCCTCTTACAAAACAGATCTAACAAGAAGCATAATTCATCTACATAAACTTTTTGTTACAAATGGCTGACAGATACAGAACAGTCATCTTATCTGCCCTGTCATAACCCTCCACTGTCCCCTAGACTCTGTGTTAGATTCCATTACAAGAAGACACAAATCAGTTCATTATCCTTTGTTGAAAATGTTTTAAATACTTTTAAAGTTGTTCAAGGATTTAACTCACCATCCAATCTCACCATGTTTCTCCTATCCCTAGATTTTATGCTGTTTGTCATCTGGGAATGTAGAAAATGCAAAGTAATATAACCCATACAAGCTCCCCGAAGGTAGACCTGAATTTAGGAATGGTGGTATCCACTCTTCTCCTTACTAAAGTGTTTTCAAGAGGAAGACATGTATGCAGACATGCCTGGCCCACAGAGAAATACAGAGGAGAGAACCAGTAGGTAGACCCTGCAGACACCTTTGGCCTCTACAGATTTGGACAGATAGACAAACTACAATTTCTGTTGGTCTTCCACAAACCCAACCAACAGAACGTATGCTTATAAACAAAAAAATATATATTACTTTGAACATGGAAAATGTTTGGTACATAGTCATTCATAACTTATATATCATTTTATTCTCCTTCAGAGCACCCCCTTTACAATTCCAGTCACAAATACCATTTTCTGTAAAAGCCAATGTGAACCACTATTTAATTTTCCAGGGGAAAAAAAAACCTCCCAAGTAAAATAAAATACATAAAACAACTGTACTAAACAATTCTAATTAGTTACTCTTTTCTCTGATTCTTGCAACCAGCTATGAATCATAGTGATTTTTCTTAAAAAGGAATATTTGTAATAAACAAAAGTAGCACTTTATTACAGCTTAGTGATGTGAAATAAATGTTGAAAGTCTCAAATTCTAAAAACGGTTTCCCTAACCTTTCAAACTAAAGATAAATGTCAATTCTGTTAAAGATAGTTCTCGCAGGGAGAAACACAGGACTTCACCACTTATGCTTCAGTTCAAATAGATGTCCCACAGAGCCACACAGAGCTGAGAGAGAATTAAAGGCTGCCTGCCCCCTCTCACATTGTGAATGGATTCCATAGCTCTATACAGAAATAGTATTTAAGCTCGACTTTATGAAAGACATGTTTCTAAAGAGTTAATGCAAATTAATTTTTCATATTAAATCATTTTTACATGGTTTATACAATCTCATAGTTTTTAAATATAGTTTTCATGCAGTTTAACCTTCGTTAAAGATTCCCTTTTTGCGACATAATACAACCCATTCACTTACTTCTTCAGAGTGCATGTGGAGGATTTCAGAAATACACTTCACCTGTAGAGAAGAGTTCTCTCCATCCTGAAAATAAAATCTGCTACTTTGCTATTGCACAAAGGAGACAACCCTAATATTAAAAACTGAATTGCTTGGGGATCCCTGGGTGGCTCAGCAGTTTAGTGCCTGCCTTTGGCCCAGGGCATGATCCTAGAGTCCAGGGATCAAGTCCCGCATCAGGCTCCCTGTATGGAGCCTGCTTCTCCCTCTGCCTGTGTCTCTGCCTCTCTCTCTCTCTCTCTCTCATGAATAAATAAATAAAATCTTAAAAAAAAAAAACTGAATTGCTAACTTGTATATTTCAATTGTTGAAATGTTATTTCACAGCAGATGTACATTTCGTTTCCCAGGGAAGTGACTGATTCAGGCAACTTTGTTCTCTAGGCTTACAAAAAGACTCAAGAGTGGTTGCAATTCTTCCAAGGTCAGTGGACTGTATACATGGGAGAGTTGAAACTAGTTAAAGAAAATGACAAAACATGAGAGACACATAACTCTGGGAAATGTGGTGGTGACTCTAGGACAAGGGGTGGTGAAAAAGGAGGTGGGCGTGGAGTTGGGATGACTGGGTGACGGACACTGAGGGGTGGGACTTGAAGGGATGAGCGCTGGGTGTTATGCTATATGTTGGCAAATCGAACTCCAATAAAAAAATACAAATAAAATAAAATGAAACAAAAATGAAGGCACCATAATTCGTGCCCCTAGAGAAAGCAAATATATATAAGTAGCTGTACTACCCAATGTATATAGGCTGGTCCAGGTAAGCCAACCCACACGTTTGATAAATCATTTCTGGGTGGGTAGAGAGCATGGGATATTTTTCTCAACAACTTTAGCAGCATTCCACCGTTGCCTTTTCAGCCAATCTCCGTTGAGCAGCACTGATGAGAAAAATCCCCAATATCATAAAGCACCAACTTCAAGCTCCTATTCCATCCGCTCCTTATCTGTTGGAGCACAGAACAAGAGGAAAGCGGACAGACAGGCACTTCTGTGGAGACCATCCAGGGAGCCTGATAAGTAGCCTATGCCTCATAAACTTTTCCTATAAATGACACCTTCAAAAAAGCTTACTCTGTTTTAAACAACTCTATCACCTGGCACAGTCAGGGAAGGAGAAATTCTAACTCATCTCATTTTTGGATTAATACAGTTATCCCCTAGACAACAAAATAGATTTTAAAGTTCCAAAGTACTAGCATTTAAAAAACCCCACCACATACTACAATAATGAATTTCTTGTGCTTCAGAATGTCTCGGTTTTACTATTCCTCAAAATAATATTACCTGGACAATTAGCAAAATCCAGAAATGTTTAGCAAAGAATCCTCAGAAGATGTAGAGTGATAGCTATTTTACTGATCTTTCCGATTTGGAACATGGAGCTACATCCAGAAACTCCTCCTCTTGAAACACCCACAACACACAGCCAGAACCCTTAATAAATGTCCTCAAACAAAGATAATTCTAAAGAGTGCAACCAGAATAACCAAACAAAAGGAATATGGCCAGAATCCACCACTTCCTAAATAAAATCAAGTTCTGTAAGATGGGAGCCAGATTCACAGAGGCAGCCCCATCAGATCCTGCAGTGCCATTAAGATGTGAAGATGAGGGCAATGGAACAGTGTCAGGGGACTCCCCAAGAAAGAATAATTTGAGACCCCTACTGCCATCAGCATGGAAGGGAAGGTTACTAAAGAGAACACACTTGCTCATTTCACCTGAAAATCAAAGATCTCCAAGCTTGTACTGTTTGATGCCCTAAAATCCAATCTAACACTTTCAACTACTTTAGGTCATTTTCTCAAGAGACGTACTGACATTTTTAAAATTTTTTAAAATAAAATAATTTTTAAATAAAACAAAAAATAAAAAATTTAAAAATAAACTGACATTTTTAAAATAAAGTCAAAGCCTCCTCTTTCCTTCCACATCCCCATCCACAGTAGTCCCATCCTCCCAGTTAGCTGGGGAACATCCACTGACTTTCCTTTATGTCTCTTCTATATGTCCTGCCTTTCCATTCTCCTGCTACCTCTCCCTAACTCCAGGACCTTCATGCCTCACTCTTACATAAATTCAGTAAAACAGCTCTCTGATCCACTTGTTCTTTTCCCCACTCATGTCCTCTCTGCTGCCAGATTAAACATCCTAAAACAAAGTTTTGAGGTAGTCTCTGCTCTCAAATACCCACAGCATAAAATAAAAAATTGAGCCAGGCATTCAAGATCCTTCCTAATCTAATCCCAACCCACTGTCCTACCTGCTTTTCCATGCCATCACCCTACATGGAAAGGGAATATCGGTCTTCTGTTTTCCTGACACAACCTGTGCTTTCCAACCTTGAGCCTTTGGTAATTTAATCTCTCTTCCAATCCATTTTGTATTTCCTCCTAAGCCACACGCAAGCACAAGTCATATCTCTTCTACAGAAATATATTCCAAAGATTTTTTTACCATAATCAATAAAATATATTTTACATCAAAAACCCTCTAAAGAGGGGCGCCTGGGTGGCTCAGTGGTTGTGTCTGCCTTTGGCTCAGGTCATGATCCCAGGATCCTGGGATCGAGTCCCATATCAGGCTCCCTGCAGGGAGCCGGCTTCTCCCTCTACCTATGTCTCTGCCTCTCTCTGTGTGTCTCTCACGAATAAATAAATAAAATCTTTAAAAAGCAAACAAACAAAAACTTCTAAATACACAGGTGATACCAGTGGCAGCCACAGACACTCAGAGATCTGGAGAACTGGCCAGGGGTCTCTAGTCAGTGCTGGGGGATAAGTCCCAGAAGCAAATTTCACAATACTATCTTCCCTTACTGAGTTGCTCTCTGATAGTTTCAATACATTTCTCTCACATTAAAAAAAAAAATCTTTCTGGGGCAC
Organism: Canis lupus familiaris; assembly: GCF_011100685.1. Classification (NCBI taxonomy): domain Eukaryota; kingdom Metazoa; phylum Chordata; class Mammalia; order Carnivora; family Canidae; genus Canis; species Canis lupus. Next base: position 12,379,870 of record NC_049248.1, read on the forward strand.
CTGGGTAGTTCAGTCGGTTAAGCGGCCAACTCTTGATTTTGGTTCAGGTCATGATCTAAGAGTCTTGGGATCAAGCCCCCTGTCAGGCTCTGTGCTCAGCGGAGAGTCTGCTTGAGGATTCCCTTCTCTCTCACTCTGCCCCTCCCCCGCTCACATAGGTTCTCTCCAAAATAAATAAATCTTTAAAAAAGTGTCCTGACCAGTGTATCTATATATGATCTTGCCAACTTAGAACTTCCATAAAATTTATGGCAGCTATCTGGCAGTAACTATTGCCATTGATTTGGTAACTGTAAATTACCTTTGTGTGTGTGTTGTGACCTCTATTTCTCTAGTTATAATACATTGTGAACTGCTTGTGGATAAGAATTATGTCTCATGCCCCTTTGTATCCTATCCCCTCAGTATTTAGCACAGTGCTTGGCACATAACTGAAATTCAATAAATGTTTACTGAATCCTTCCTTGTTACAATGAATAGCTGTTGATGGACATAAGTCTTGTATATTTTTGGTGTTCAAAAGGATTTCCTGATTCCATTCAAAGCCTAAAGCTATGTTGGCATGGGTGGGGGCCCAGAATCTGCTTCCTATTCCTAGACCACAATGCCCTAGAAGACTCTCAGGGTGTGAGAGGCAGCACATGGCAAGAAAAACATTTTTCTGCTACTGAAGGAATAAAGGTAGAATTGGTGAATGCTACTTTGGTCAATGAAAAGCAACACTGAATCTTCACCGTGCTTCTGACTTTACATGAAATGTGGAGAGAGAAATTTTTTCAGATGTCCCTAAGTGGCTCAGAACACCATGTGATCTGGAGAACCTGGTAACACCCCCAGGGCTCAGAATTCCATGACCTGGAAGGTCCAATAATACCCCCAGGGCTCAGGTAATCAGGGCACATCCCTTAGGAAACTAATCAGACCAACTACAATTAGGACCCAGATGAGAACGAAGTGGCTGTTGGACAGGTCTACAGCGATCATCAAAGGGCTTGGTGAAATGAGATTATTAATCAGGAGATAACTATGAGTCAAGAGGAAAAGGGGTATGAGTCTAGTCTCTAGAGAATGACTCTTAAACATCAAACTTGACTAACTTGTAAACTGTCCGTGAATCACCATATAACTCATCTCTCAGGACTTTCTACATGCAGCTCAAAGCTTTCTGATCTACCTTGTAGTAGGCTCTTTCATAGGCCACTTCTATATATTCCACTCTATCAACAGTCCTCCCTGGTCAACTGCAGTGCTTTCCTGGAGACTTCACAATGCAGTGAGGAAGAAAGGGCTACCTATTCAGTCACCCAAACAACTAGAAACCACTGGCATCACATAGAAGGTCAAAGAGACATTTAATGAACACCTACTATGAGCAGGACACAGCACTAGTAATGGGGGCATTGGTGACCAAAATAGAGGCCCTCTCTGGAATAGACAGTTTAGTGGGACAAATGTTGACTAAATAATTAGACAAATAATTAACTAATTATAGGTAGGTGGCCAAAGGGGTGTATGTAACAGAGAAAACCAACTTTGCCCGGTAGTTAGGGAAGGCTTAACGACTACACTGAACCCAGGAGGAGACATGAGAATGAGTAAGTAGAGGACATGAGCAGAGGGCCTGTGAAGGCCCAGAGACACTGATGCCACAGGTCTGCAGCAACCGGCATGGGGCCTACTGAGCTGAAAGAAATTGAGGACTTAAGCGGCCTGTGATGAAGCCAGAGAGGTAGGCAGGTGCCAGCCACAGGGCCTTGTAAGTCAGTTAAGGCTCTGAGAACTTATCTGAAAAACAATGATGTGTATTAGACCAGGGAATTATATAATCTGGATTATGTTAAAATATAAAATAGAAATACCACTTTGGCTCCAGTGTGAGCAATGGATTGTAGGTGTCAAGGCAGAGGATAAGAGAAGACCAGTTAAGAGGCTCCTGGAGCACCCGGAGGGACAGGGATGATCTTGGTTTGACTCGGTTGCTGGCAGAAGAGGAGAGCAGACACCCTGTGAGCTCAGAGGATGACCTGGGGACTGAGAAGTGGTGGGGACTGCAGCCAGATCCCCAATGGCTCATAAATTTGTCCTTCGAGTTTAAAGGGCTGGCATAGTTTAAAGGGCTTGCATACTTTGATTTCATCTCTCCTCAGTTCCCCCTTCTCCCCTTTGCAAAAGAAATCCACTCTAGTCCCCCCCATTGCCCCCCAAAAATCGAAGTTTAGTCCTGACATTTTGAATCATGTTTCTCCCCCACAGTCAGAATGCCAAGGCCCATCTCCCACCAAATCTTACTCATCTTCCAAGTTCAGTTAGAATCCCACTGCTGTCGTAAAATCTTGCCCAACCTCTGCAGATGACAACCCATCACCCTCTGCACTGTATCACACAGTACAGTGCATGAGCATATGCTCCTCTCTTTGGTCCACTTTAGGCACGTTTCCCCAAATTGATCACTAGGTTCTCCAGGGCTGAGCCAAGCTTTTTGCTTTTCTGGTAGCTCAGCCAGGGCCCAACCACGAAAGTGTCCACGAAACCTTGAGAAGGAGCCAAGATGGAAAGTCCTAGACCTGGCACTTCTCCAGAGTGCACAGGTGACAGGACTCAGGCAAGGGAGGGCTGAGGCCATTGGTGTCATCAAGGCTGCTGTCCATGGGCTTGTGCAGGGGATCAGGATGAGGAACCAAGAAACTATAGTCTGGTCTACAGTCCATTTTTTAAAAAGACATAGGCCACAGTCGTGTCTTAGGCACTGGGAGCCAGGAGCCATGTAAACTGGCTCACCACACTGGCAGGGAGCAACCAGAGAAAGAGGATTCAGCCTGCAAGACCCATGCAAGCCGAAGCTCAGGGGCAACTGCTTGTAGTCTTTTACAGGCCGTCAGTCACGGCCGCTCTTTCAAGCCAACGGCCAATTCCTGAGTAACCACAGTACTCTGACTGAAATCCATTAATTTCCTTCGTCTTTACCAACTACTGCAAGATTTGAAATAGAATGACTGAAGATTCCCTTCTCTAGACAAAAGGACAGGAGAAATGTCAAACTAGGTAACAGAAGTGATGGTAGCAACAGCGTGCACAGCAAAATCTGTAACCAGCAAAGTGGGGTCCCACTCTACTTCCATTAGGAAGGACAGTAATTGATTCCACTAAACCAAAGCTCTGTTTATTACAAAGATCTACTGACTGGATCTAGATACCTGTCAATTTGAAACTGTCAATTTGAAAAAGTATAAAGAGTCAGATACATTTTTACTCACTCCTAGTTCTAAATAGACTAGTACATCTAACTCAAAACAAAAAAAAAAAAAACATGTATTTGGCTTTTAATCATAGCAAACATTAATACAAGACCAAGACCATAGCTATGGTTCGGAGACAAAATGTTTATAAAAGTACTTTGCTAACATTGCACCTAACAGTAAATGCTTAATAAATGGTATCTTCTATCATTATTCAGAACTATCCTTCGGCACAGAAGAATTAGACTTTTATTTGATGATCACCTCCCGCTGAAATAACTTAATGCTTTAAAACTTTTTACATATAGTATATTTTCATACATTGCTTCATTCCATAAAATGTGAATACGACTTTGAAATCCACAGAGTCTGAGAAAGAGCTACCACAGGAAGAGCTTTCAGTCCAACCTCCTGATGAAATTCCAGAAGACTCTGGAATTATTGTGGATAAGGGCCTTGGGTACATGGTGGGAGTGAGAGCGTGGGAGAGTCGCTCAGGGCTCTATGATTTTCTTCATCTGCCAATGAAAGGGCTGAAGTGTGTCGTATGTGGTGTTTTGCTCTAGGGCTAGTTATCCTGTGCCTCATCACAGGAGAGAAACGAGTGCTGCAGACTTAATAAACTGCTATGGGTCCTTTTTGCTTTTACCCAGAACACAAAGGTAAGGAAAGAGAGGGAAATAACAGAACAGTATTTCTCATCTGTAAGTTGATCTTTATTTCTTCTAATGACCCATCTATTCTCTTTTCTCTATTTTGGCAAGAAGTAAAAGTCCAACTATGGTATTTTTCCTTTTCTCTTTTAGATTTATGTGCAATCTGGAACCCTAAGAAATATAATAGAGAAAGGCAAGTAGAATAAAGTGGTACACAATTAATAAGTTAAGGCCAAGAAACAAGATTATTTTTTAAAGAGAACTAGTTTTCTGAACTATTACCAAGACCAAAGAAGTTGATCAGTAAGTCAATGGTGGCAACTATTTGTTTTCTAACTCAGATTGAAAACAGCTTTTAAATTTTTTTTAAGATTTTATTTATTTGTTTGAGAGAGAAGGGGGGAGAGCAGAGAGAGAGAGAGAGAGAGAGTGCAAGAGTAGGATGGGGGAGGGTCAGAGGGAGAGGGAGGAGACTCCTCTGTGAGCGGGAAGCCCAATGCAAGGCTTGATCCCAGGACTCTGGGATCATGACTGAGCCAAAGGCAGACAGTTAACCAACTGAGCCACCCAGGCGCCCTGGATAACATAACAGCTTTTAAAAGAAGACAGCTAATACAGAGGTTTCACATGCATCAATTAAACCAACAAGGCTCACAACCAGGATACTCTGTTATGATCATTTTTGTGAAACAAACGTTTATGCCATCCATTCCATCACTCCATTAATTCAAATTCTTAAGTCCTGTTTTTACAGATGGCTGTGGGAAGATACATGGCTTTTTAGTCTGTACTTATTTAAAAACGATTTCAAAATTGAAAAAAAAAATGAAAAAGATGGTTTTGTCATCACCTATCCAACAACGATGGTGAACATCTTCCCAAAGGGATCCAAATTCATTCTTTCTTCCTCAGATGAGGCTGCTACTGGTAATTAAACCCTTTACTCCCCTGGGGGTGAAATGATGCTATGGTTTGGCTCAGCCTGGTTATTGGGAGGCTTCCTAATGGCTAAAAAGAATATCAATTTATATTCACCTTTAAGAATATATATATAAATTATCACAACCATTCTCAGTTTATGTGGACTCATGGACATGTATCTTCCTATGAGTAGAGCTAGATCTCTAGAGCTGTTAGCTTTTTTATCAAAGTTCAGTATTTAAGGATCACATAAGATTCATCCTATTTCGGGGCAGCCCGGGTGGCTCAGCAGTTTAGTGCTGCCTTCAGCCCAGGGCGTGATCCTGGAATCCCAGGATCAAGTCCCACATCGGGCTCCCTACATGAAGCCTGCTTCTCCCTCCGCCTCTGTCTCTCTCTGTCTCTCTCTCTCTGTGTCTCTCATGAATAAATAAATAAAATCTTTTTAAAAAAAAAAGATTCATCTTATTTCATCACAGTATTTTTATTAGCTCTTAAGACATTTTTATATTAGACACTTTTCCTATTAACAGCTATATGTTTGCTCTGAATGAATATACTTTGTAGATCACTTAGTTCAAAACAATCTCAAAGTTTTCACTACACTTTCAGGTTAGTTTCATCACTGTTTAATTACTTATGTTTTACACTAATAAAATGAATCACATGAAATATAAATTGGACAAACCTAATGTAAGCTAATTTAGATATCAAATATTTACTGAGATCTTAAGAAGTGCTGGGCCTTACAGGGGACACAAAGTTGAAAAAGAGAATCTGGTAGGAAGTTAAGCTAATAAATGAAAAGATAAATAGTAAGATTTAAATAAGATTTTTAGATAATAATTAAAGATAATATATGGCTATTAAATTAATCATTTTGTTGGGAATACTGACTGGGCTTAGAAGAGTTTGGGAAAGCTGGTCACCTGGTGGAAACAAGTGTTATAGGCTAGCCCCATCCCCAAAAAGGACCTGCACTGTTTTAAGGAATCAAGCCCATTCCAGTATAGTTCCCCCAAACCCAGTCCCTGCTTCCTTCAGTAAAACCCTGCATTTCTTTATGTCCATAAAACTATGTCCTATAGGTAGATATGGGTCTCCTCTTGTTGGAGGGAGATAGCTCATTAAAATATTTCTTCTATCAGTTCCCTGGTGATGTCTTTCTGTCCCCCTTCTCCAAAGTCATTTTTCCCCAGGCAAGGTAGCCCGAGAATGTGAATGGAATTCAGGCCACAATTTTTTTACTTCCATATCTAATGACCATAAAAACTATCTCACATCTGATACTTTCATCCTGCATAATGTCAGAGTAGCTGAAAGCTCTAACCCAAAGGAGGAATCACTCTAAGAAACCACTGCATCTCTCTATTACCACATTCATCTGAGGATGGACAACCATCTCCAACTGCTGAAAGTAACGCGGGCAGTTTGTAGTGAAAACTGTCTCCAGTTATCTTGTTATTTTCTGTAACACCTGTGAGAAGCTAGTGTGCTTTTCTACAGTTATTCCCCCCACAAACAAAATATTGAAGAAACACCTGTCATTATGTTCTTCTGTCTCCCATCCGTGGAATATCCTATGAGCAGCTGGGCGTTGGCAACAAAACAGGCTACCAAGTATGAATGGCTATAACTTCCCTGGCATTCTGTTCCACTTATGCCATTTTTCTGTCTACTCCGAGGAGTAGACAAGGGAATTTCCAATTGGTCAGAAATTTCTGGGTGATTGGGAGGGAGGCTTTCAACCATCCAGAACCCTCTCTTGGGTATCATAAGGGATCTGGCTGTTCAGAAACTCCCAGACAAGGCAATCTAGTCCCCAAAGCCACCTCCTAAACTAAAAGATATATAGGATTCTGGAGTGTGGATAGGGATATGGTGCTGTCAATACATTCAGCGTGGTTCTTAGTGCTGCCTGGAAGGATTCTCATTTGGACCCAGGCAACATGTCCTGTATGACGTGGTAATGTCAAGGTGCTCTGATTCAGTGTGTCATTCCACTTTCAGGCTGATCTAGCTGATCAGAGTCCTTTCTCTTCCTTGCCCAAGGAGTGCTCCTCCCACAATGACACATGACTGATAAGAACCTTCCCACGTAACTAAGGAGAGCTCTTTGTTAAAGGGGGGGGAAAGATATTCCGGGAAATAAAACTTCTGTACTAGAAACCCAACACAAGCTCATTCCTACATAGGAGCGTCTGGCCATGTTGTCAAGTCAGAGCCCCCACAGCAAAAATGTCTCCAACAAGAGGGAGGTGGGATAGTCCCTTTGCCGTGAAGCACATCTTGGTGTACCCTCTTTAAGAAAAATCTTGGTCCTGTTAACAGCATACCACGGTAAAGCCCTCACAGTGCCTACAAGAAGCATGAAAGGAGTTCCTAAACCAGATTAGTTCAGTAAATGCCAATAATAGTTATCATATTCACCACAGTTATACTCACAGTAAAAGAATGTGCCTATCAATGAGACAGAGCCTACTATTATCATTCTCAAAGAACTCCGAAAACTACTTTCTAAGACATGCCAGCTTCACTTAAGGATACTAATAGAGGGGCAGCTCAGGTGGCTCAGCGGTTTGGCACTGCCTCCGGCCCGGGTGTGATCCTTGAGACCTGGGATCGAGTCCCACATTGGGATCCTTGCATGGAGCCTGCTTCTCCCTCTGCCTGTGTCTCTGCCTCTCTCTCTCTCATGAATAAATAAATAAAATCTTAAAAAAAAAAAAAGGATACTAACAGAAAGATCTGGCGGCATCACAGCATGAGCAAAAGGTGTGGTAGTAGATGATCTGAAAGAGGAAAACTCTGCCTGCTTTTTGAGACTGGAAGCAAAAGCCGATGAGCGAGAACTGGAGGTACGGAAATCTCATCAAAACCTTCCCAGTTTAAGTGTTAACACACCAACAACTGATTAATCCTACTCTGAAAAATGCAATGTTTATACTCCTAGCAACCAACTGCCAATGACATCGAGTTCACAGTACCTGCCTTGCAATAAAAGACTGCAGGTGTGAAAATGATAGCATCTATCATGTTCTGTTTTCTTAGATCACATTTGTAAAAGCCCTCTTGCCTTTTCCTGTGGCAGAATCTGTGTTGAAGATCACCGTGCATCGTCACACTGTATCCCCCACTCTGTGAGCCTATGTGAGTGAAAAGGCTTTAGTAACATCTGCAAAACAGGGGAAGCAAAGGATGAACACTCTGCTTTGGAATTTGATGAAATGGAACTCACACACTTGCTCCCCTTTTCAGACAGACATAAAATATTTAGTTCTTCCCATAAATATAAAATGATTTAAAATAACTTTCTTAGTATTTGCAAACTGAGACCTTTTTCAGTTGTAGAAACAAAACGAAAATATTCAAGTTAAATGAGTATTTAAACTCTCTCCCTAATTGTTAGAAGAAATAATCTATATACATTCTCCCCCTCCCTGCTCATCATGTCCAGGAACAGTGAGCTGATTTGCTGGAGTCTGCTGTTAACTCTAACTGGTTAATATGAATGTGACACTGTGACGCTGGTCTGGTTCTTGTCACAGGGGGTGGGAACTGAGAGCAGAGTCAAGAGCTAGAGCATTTCGTGTTTTTAGATCCCAGACGAATGGAAAAATCCCCGGCCAGAAGCAGCACACAGATCTACATGACGTTTCTAACTAACAAATATCAAATGAAGAATCATCTGAGCTGAGTAAAAAATACATTGACAACTGTGGAAGAATGGTAGTACTTAAGTGAAATAGAATAGTTATGTTGATCAGAAGCTATCAATAAATCAGTTTACCCAGTACACTCATCGTTGGGTGATGATCTAGTGTACTTTGAGCTCTCTGTGAAATACCGCTTACTGGTAGATCTCCACGAGATCTGCCCCAAGCCTTACCTGCAAGCAGGTGAACGGAGTTGAAGCTCTTCTCCAGTTTACCCAGAAGTACAGTGAGAAAACAGTCAGAAGACAGAGAGGCAACATCTTGGGAGCTTTGATCATAAACTACAACCTTCTGACTGCAATCGATATCAACCTGTAGTGCAAATGTGAGGCTGTTAAGTAAGGAAGCTGGAAAAAAATCATCCCAGAAGCCGCTGGTACTGAAGCAAATAACTGCCTCCCTCTCTCAATTAATAATCCAAATAAAAATGACATGCAGCAAAACTGATGGGTAAACCTAGCATACAAAATGGTTTAAATGCTTATAAAAAATCAACTTTCAAGAGGCAAAATTGATGTTATTTCTGTGTAGATGTGCTCAAAACTCCTTGGTTTAAAACACAATGCTATAAAAGGCTAACACTCATAAAACAAAATATGTAAAATAAACATAGCAATCCTTGAACGTAAACATTATTATAGGGGTTTCTGCATAATAGAGAAATCAGTTGTTTGGTAAAATTAAAACATGAGCTCATTTTTATTCCTGAAGAAAAGAAATAGCCTTACCTACCACAAAGACAACATTATGGAATTCCAGAAATAACATTCCTCGAAGATAAATAAGATCCCTAAATCCTGAACAATGGTACCTTCCCACAAACAAATAGCACTTCTAATATAATTAGTTTCCACTTTCTTCCCAAGGCACTTGAAAAGAATTATTTTCTTTCAGTAAGTTGTAAATAACACAGAATAATGTATTAATTTAGTAATTGTTGATACGTGTATAAATTACTATATATTAAGTTACTAATATGTTATCAACTATAAACCTTTACTGGTGTTTAAATTTTTAAAAAAAGTTTAGCAAACCATTAATAGGAAAACATAGCACTTGACTAAATTAAAACAAGTTAACCTTTCTGTATAGTTTAGAAAAATTCTTAAATGTGACAGTGTGGTTAGTAAACTACTTTGAGGTATCCCTAAGGTACCAAAGTTTAAAAAGCTATCAAAACTTCCTCAAATTACTTTTTCCCCTTAAAAGTGAGACTGTTTTAAAATGATGCCTCATCTACGATGTCTATTGATTCTAAAAAGGAAAAAAGAAAGCGTTTACCTTATGTTTTGCCGAATGCTGGATGAGCTCTGTAATTAACACTTTGTCTTGTTGCAACCTTCGCTTCATAAGCTTGGAGCAGTTGATATTAATGGCTTCCAAAATGTGGGATGTATTGTATTCCACAAATGGCCGGCTATCAATTAGCAGCACTTTCTCTGTTCCACTTTCCAACAGAGCCACCAACCTCTCAGTAACAATTTGAGTTCCAATCATCTCATGGGCCATGACAACAATAAGTCTTCTTTTCCCACCTCCTTCTTTAATTTGCCACGATGATGTAATGGTGGTGTACTCAAAGGCTCAGCCACTCCATTGTACTAAAAATGTATGAGGTCAGGCTGGTGGTGACTGGCAAAAGGAGAGTTAAACCCATTTTCAGCAAGAGCCCTCCAAGTGAATGTCCCTTTTTCTTTCCCCGTTGATGTGCTCTTGCAAAGGACTCCTTCCACAAAGCAGTCCCTCACATTTGATTCATAAAGAGATGACTGGAATAACCATTCCACAACAAAAGATGCTTTGGGGCAGCCAGTGCATTACATCATTCTTTACCTTTGCTCCTCGCTCCAACAGCTTTACACTGGACTCAAAAATCCTACATGAAGAGAGAAAGACAAACAGAAAACAAAACACGGGGTCAAAAAAAAGAAAGCATCAGATTAGAGAGAGCGTATGATTCATAATATTTACTCCATTAATCTAATTCCATACTTGATGCACTGTTTCATTTGAACAAACAAAAAAGACAAACAGGCATGGCTTCAGGAAACCTACTGATGATAATTCACTTTTATATCAAAATATAAAAACTCAAAGAAGACATAGTCATGAATTATAATGACCTGAGGCTCGAACTACATGCTTATAGTATGAGACTGAAAGAGCTATAAAAAGCTGCTTGAAGTAATATTTTTTTTTCCAAATGGGTTTCCTTCATTTTATTTGCTAATTTCTTGAAAAGAGCACAAAGAACAACAGCCTACAACCAGGTAAGCAAGCCCACAAGATCAGGACAAAAAAATCTTTTCTGCTTGAGAACTGCAAGCAAACACGCATATGTGTACATACACACACACACACACACACACACACACACACACACACTAGGGCACAATAGCAGCCCCTGTAAATTGTCCTTAGCCCCTGTAAACTTTTCATACATTTCAGCTCTGTTTTAAGGAAGAGGAAAAAGAAAAATGGCTGATATTCTTGTGAGACCAACTGCTGAGCTAACTGCTGGCGGCATGTGATGTACCCAGCTCCAACCAAGACAGTCCATCTTCCACCCCAGCCCTGTTCCTTGACCCTTAATAGGTTTACCCCTCATCTTCTCGTGCCTCATTCTTCAGAGAATCACTGATTCCCAGCCTTAGAAAATCTCCTATCTTCACCTGGGTCTCTAGGTCAACAACCATACAGCAAACATGCAGAACCCTTTGTACCAGACCCAGTGCTTCCCTGTTCTTGCCAAACTCCTATAACTGACCACTTCCTAATTGACACTAGTTAGGGGTTTTGTGCCTATAGCTTGGACCTCACCCTGACCTTCAATATTCTCATATTCCTAGCTCACTGGCCCATCTCTGCCACAGGAAACCCTCTACCACGTCGCACCAGATGTCCACTGCTGGCATTCACCTTCTACAGGGTAAACTATGTGATGGCAGAGGTTTTAATTTTATTCCCTATCTCCATAGTGCTTTGCACAAAGACACTCAATTCACACTGTTATATGTAAAATCCTCCACAAATTACTTAAGATATTGAATAAATACCTAACTCATTTCCAATCAGGATGGAAAACCTTCAGACAGCATTGAGTCCTATTCCTAATTTCAGACTTATAGACGAGAAACTGAAGCCTGGAGAAGTAGAGAAAGGAGACCAAGAGGAGTGGCCATGCCATTTACTTGTTACTTAATGGTAGAAAATCATATCACTTCTCTGACCCACAATTTCCTCTTCTATAAAATGTAGACATAACATAGGCCTTGTCTCCTCACAAAGTCTGTTTGGAGGACAAAATTGTCGAAGTTCTCTAAAGTAAGTAAAAATGCAACTACTCAACATATAGAGAAAGGAGGAAAACCGCTCTACAGATACCAATGGTGGACAGAGCTGCCTTGCATCTGGAATCTAAGACATTCAGCAGATAAACACAGCAGTCATTCCACCTTCCCATATAATCCAGCTTCAAGAGAGCTGTGCCCTTTCTCTCAGAGCCAGAGATACACGGAGTTAGAAGGCACCTGAGAAATAGTCTCTTCCGCCCCGCACCTTACAAATCAGCTCCACAGAATACACTATTTGTCTAGTTCTTGTCTTCATTATATTAACATATTTATTTTTAGTACAGCTTACTGGCACCGAGGGACAAAAATCATCTCTATCTTCAATGGAAGAAACTAGAACAGAGAATCTGTCCTAGTTAATCAACGAATGTACTCTGGAAAGGTGTCTACCAAGGATACAGCATCAAATCGAGTCCTGACTGCTCAGTGACATAGTTCACAGCAGTGTAAGGTCCTGTAGCCAGATCATCTGATTCCCAAACCAGGGCTCCCACTACTGGGTTACCCTGCTTTTCCTAAGTAGCTGTTCCCATAATGAAACTGGACTGAGAAAGAATGGGTCGACTTGTCCATGAGGGTGCCCAGGTGGCACAGAAAGTGGAAATTTGAGAACAAGAGCAAGTTGATTCCAACAATGGCACTTGGTATCCGAGTCTGATTGGCTCCTCTCGATGATAAAATCCGGATGGGACAAAGCAGTTATCTGGGTTAGCAGATCAGGGGACAAAGAGAGGGAGAAGACAGCAAACATGCAAAAGTTGAATTAGAAAGTTCTCATCTTTGCTTCCCTTTAGCCAAATCTCCTAAGCCCAAATCACCGAAACCAAAGATAAGCTAGAGCAAACAGTTCTACTGGGCAGAAAATGGCCATGCTTACCCACGGAGCCAGAGTCAGGACTTCCAGACTAAAAACCCTTCCCTTGACCAAGAAAATGTCTGGGCAAAGTGACCTTAATATGAGGATGTAATTGAAACAAAGCACTGAATGTGAAATCTGGATAAAGTTACACCCTTTCATGTACTGAAGCCAGCCTACCTTTATGCCCAAGCTCTGATTTTCTGTAGTCTCAAATAGGTTATGTGAGAGGCAGAGCCCTACCAAGGGGGTGAGGGAGGGTAGGAAAACAATAGCCTTAAACTTTATTTATAGCTAGAGGATTCTGGTTAAGTCCTCATCCTAGGATGCAACTAACTTAGAAATTTCTGGGCATTCCCTTAGTCATTCTGAAGAATGTCAATACCTTGAGATCAGGAAAATGTCTGTGATAGTTTTGTTTTTGAAAACATTTGCATCAGTAAGATTTAGAAGATGACAAAAGAACATTTTATTGTTGGCAAATCCACCAAGTTCATCTTACCCAAAATTTCTACAAGAAGTCAAGAGGAATAAACATTCTTAGATTGGACCGTAAGGGCCCAAATGCATCTTACAAAACCCCAGGGCAGACCAGCTTTATTATTTATCAGTTTACTTAAACGATTTTTAAATTTTTAAGTATTTTCCTTCCTTTTTAAGATTTTCTTTTTTTAAGTAATCTCCACATCCAATGTGGGTCTCAAACTCATGAGCCTGAGATCAAGAGTCACACACACTGCTAAGCTAGCCAGGCGCCCCTCTTCTTTCCATTTTCAATAGGTAACATTCACTGGTTTAAAAATGTATACAAACTATGAATATGTACAGTTTATTGTATGTTTATTATACTTCAACAAAGCTATTAAAAATTGCCACAATATCAAAACTCCAACAAATATATTAAGTGAAAAACATGAATACACTCAAAATCTTCTGCTGCCCAGGTCCTCCCCCTGCCCTCTACTGGAAACCAGGGTGAATAGTTTCTTCTGACTTCTTCCAAAGATTTTTTTTTTTAAATGAATACAGAATAAGATACAAATATATAGTCTTCCCCTTCCTCCCTTTGTTCAATGAGTTATATGGATATACACTTGTGCACCCTGCTTTTTTCTTTCACTTAAAATACTACAATTTGATTTTTTTCCCATTGTCCTCTTGGCTGTGGAGGGACCACCCCCAACTCCCAGGAGATGAGGCAGGTGGCCAGAGCAGTGGGAAGACTCTTCTGAGGAAATTGATGTGATGCCCCAGTCTACAATCAAGGAAATCTGGGTGGCGGTAGGCCCTTTAGAAGACAACTAAAGAACTCTTTTTCTATGCATATAATAAAGTTTTCTATTTCTAAAAAAATAAAAAAATTTTAAAAAGGTCAAGAAACCAGTATTTATCATGCCAAAGACTAGTAACTTTAACCAGAGCCACTAAACAAATATTTGCAAATTAAAAAAAAATATATTTGCAAATTAATCCATTTTCAGAAATGAAGGTTTTTAAAAAACTTTATTTATGAAGGGAAAGAGATTGGCTGAGGCAACATTTTAGTGTAACAGAATGACTATACAGGTCAGTGAACAAAATGGCCAAATCCCCTTAAGAAATGCCATTTTTGGTATATTTTACATTTTACCAATTTGCTTTATATTTTAATATTTAATATTAACATATGAACCTTCTCCCTTTAATATACAATTTTTAAAGTTTGTGTGTAATTTGTTTCATGTTTTATATTTCATTTGGTTACCTATGGAAATTTATCTTTGATTTTATCATGGAAATTAGTGGAGTTTTATTTGTTGAAATTCACTCTACCATGCAAGAGTATCAATGAAATAAAGGGTACTACTGAATTAGTTATATCAGAGGATCCATAAGCCTATTTTAATGATAAGGTGAACAAGTGGAGTCGGTTTTAATTAAAAGTACAATGTACAGTCTGACTATACAAAAAACAGTATTTGCCTCTAAAGTAATTAACTAAAAGGAAAATTTGTTTCTTTTGATTTTCTTCACTACTCCTAACACAGCCTTAAAGCTAGTGCCCCCAACAGAAAATTCTTTAAGGATTAAGTTTGCTTTAAAATGACTCCATGGTTCCATGAAGCATCTCCCTCCTGTTCTCAGAGAAGGTGTTACTTTTTTCAACTCTCCAGGTAAGATCATGACTTCCAGGTCAGTCGTACTGAAGCTTTGTATTTCCCGTCAGGAAAAAAGGGAGAACCTTTCTCACACACCATTTCCCCCTTCTACCTACCCATTGGTTATTTTCTGCCAACAGCAACAGCTCCTCTGTCACCAGGCACTGCAGGCCTCAGGCCCACATCAAGGCCTTCAACAAGCAGATAAGGGGTAGGACTCTAGGAATATGCCCTCTGGCCTGAAAGGTGGGACCTATGGGGAGGCAGGGGCTCCCCATCAGAGAGAGGCAAATTTCCATTTTGAATACTTCCTTTCACAAAGAAATCTCAGAAGGAAAAGGATCCTCTGACTATGGGGTGCTTAAGCACCTGTTTAGCAAGGAAAGTGACTGAGCTTTATTTGGTTAGGCTCAAGTTCAAGTTCTCAGAGAATTTATGGAAAGGATATAGTCAGGTGAGAAGTTTGCTTTTATTAAACTACATGCCAGTCTTAAAATTTTTTTTCCTCCAATAAAACTAAAGAAATAGGCAACAAGATACACTAAACAGCCTTAAGGCAGAGCCTTAAACATAGACTTTCAGTAACAGAAAAACTGAACAAATCAAAAGGGAAAAAAGCAGGCTACAACATCTGGAAACAAGCAAGAACATATTTGACTTAGGCTATCTATACTGATTTAAAGCAACTTTGCCTCAAATGCTGTGGGTAAATCCTAAACAGAAATTCTGAACTCTGATATTTGGTAAAATATATTCAATAAAAAAACGAAAAACAAACAAAAAACACCCTCACCAAAACCAAGAAGACTATATAAACTTAATGTGTTTTTAGTTGCCTATTAATGTCTTGACCCCAAAATAGAGGATACATTTTGACAAGTGGCAGCAATAATGGGATAGACTGCTTGAAGCCCAAGTGTCTAGATAGTAGTGGACATAGAGACAGCACTTGTTAGCATCATAAAATCCAGCCATCTCTCACCGACTTACAGCACCATTGATTGAGAGAACCTACAATCAATCAGAGGTGTAGGTTGATTATATATAACTCAAGGACCCACAGAGAAAGGCTGGAAGAGCAGCCATGCTTCAAAGACTAAATATACTGCCTTTGCTTCAGTTACAAGCCAGCCCAGGTATAGTCCGGATTTCAGAAACCTCAAGTTTCTGCTCAAGAAGAGCACCATACTCTTGGTATTGGCTCAGCTGGAGTCTCCATCGTCCTGTTTCTGCTTACCTGTCTCACTAGCTTCCCCTTCCCTGACCCATCAGACCTCCCTTCCTCCTCCCCTCTTTCCACCATACCATGTGCCTATTCTAAACATACTTCTTGCACCCATAGTTCCCTGGCTTACCCCCTCTAACATGTAATACTTTCTCCAGGCACCTCAACCCAACTAAGGACTCCGCCCCTAGAAGGGCCTGTATATGAGGTGGTCTTAAGGGAATGGGAATGGAAGGATCCTTGGATGAAGTATCTGGGCAAGAGAAAAAGTGATCAGTGGTTTAATCTGAGAGTCAGGGAGACAATGTTTTGGAAAGGTATTTGCAATTAAGGTGGGCTGGAGGCAGGAGAGGAAAGATTCAGGACAAACCAAACAGAGGTCAGATCCTCATCTGACCTCTAACATGAACATCTTGGTGTTGTTCCTTGAGCATCTGTCAGGACTGTCACTTACTTGCTCAACTAATGAATAGTTCTTGGGCACCTAGTGAGGGCTAGGCACTGCTGGAGAAATGCAGCAAAAATGAGCTAGGTAAGAACTCCTGTTCTCTGCAGCTTGTAATTCAGCTATGAGAAATGTAACAAATAGCAACTATACAACATGCTGTATGATAGATGATGCATGAGCTGTGGAGAGAAAACCAAGCAGGGAAGGAAGAAGGAGAGCTGAGATAGGTAGTAGCAATTTTAAACACAGTATTCAGAGAAGATCTTACTATGCTGGTGAAGGACAAACCATGAGGAGGTGAGAGTGAGCTATGTGGACACCAGGAAGACTGTGGTTCTCTACATCAAAGGCCCGAGGCCAATGAATACAGTGCTGGCCAAGGTAACATGGAAGTGGGCAAGTGCTCAGAGAGGATGTGGCAGGTGCTCCCTCTTTCTTCAGAAAGATGGTTTTATCTATTGGAAATGAAGCATTTCCAGGCACTCACACATTTAACTTCAGTATGAGATACACACACACACACACACACACACACACAAGTTCAGTATCGTTTCTTCCTAAAATTACAAAGGGAGAAGCTGTGGTTCCTCTATTAGTGCACTCCTTAGCACATGAATAAAAAGAAAGTTCTGTATGAAAAGACTGTAACAAGGAAGATTACTATTAATATCAATTTAATACAATTCTTCCAATTCCACAAATGTGTTGTACCTAATAATGGAATCTTGGTTTTAGAGCACAGAATGTAGCATGTAGCAGATGTAGCACAAAATGTAGTAAAATATCAAAGACATGTTAAGATGTGTGCCTGAACACATCTAGACAAGAAGGAAGCAGCTTAAAGGATCTTTAAATTAAAATTTTTAAAAAATGTGTTCTCCCTGTCAGAAGATATATCAAACACTTCCCACAAGGGCTCTGTAAGTTAGGTTACTTACTCAAGGGATTGGTAACCCTAATGTAAGCTTATAACCTTTATCCATGTCCACTCCACCCCCAATACAACAAAATTCCACTACATTAAAAATAAGGTATGCTTTCCTGACAAAGAGTGAAATTACCAACGATATTATGACCAGTGTAGACATCTGGACAATTTGGAACCCAATCTAGTGGAAGAGAGGCTATAATTGAATTTTTCCAAAGAAGATCAGAAGGTACTAGGAACAAGCAATGGAAAACAACTAGAAATCATCAATACCAAACCTGCCATCACTCCCACTTGAGCCCGAGTTTGTAACAGCAATATTTGGGAATGTTATCTATTTAAATCTCTCAATACTAAAATAAGTAAAACAGAATGTCAAATTATATTCTCCTGAAGATAATTTCAAAATGGCTTACAAGGATATTTTCAAAGTGACTTACAAGAAACACTTTCACCTTTCAGTTAAAACACATACGAAAAATACTGGGAAAAGCCTATATGTTCAACAGAAGGGGAACAACCTTACGAATTATAATAAATCCTACAAAACACAGTGTCATGCAACATTCTTAAATGATGGTATAAAAGCACACCTCTTGATAGTGAAAGATGGTCCTGATAAATGAAGAGAATAAAATCAAGTTACAAAACAATAGATTAAACAGAATCGCAAAAACACCTACATACGCACATGCACATGTGATGGGACACATTCAAACTGTCACAATAGCTTGCTGGCTAACTAAGGCAATATTTATATTCTTTTCCACAATCTTGGGAAATACAAAAAAGTCTCAGAAAAAGGGCATGACACACACTCAGACCACTAAAGTGGCTCCAGTGGCTTTGCCTACATTGCTCCTCATCAGGACCATTAAGAAAAGTGTGAGTTCAAGAAAGGTAAAAAGATGAACAAATACAATACAGGGGGATGCCTGCGTAGCTCAGGGGTTGAGCGTCTGCCTTCACACTCAGGGCGTGATCCTGGTCAGGGGATCCAGTCCCACATCGGGCTCCCTGCAAGGAGCCTGCTTCTCCCTCTGCCCCTCTGTGTGTGTCTCTCATGAATAAATAAAATCTTAAAAAAATAAAAATACAATTCAGGAAAATTGATGTTTACCCAAGGTAAAAGCTGCATTTTTACTTCACAAAAGAACTTACAAACAATTATTTTCAATACCAATAATGTTGGTAGGAGGAGAGAGACAAGAAAAATTAAATTTTAAATCACACACTTAGGACTACAAACCTGGACTTTCAGTAGTTCAGTTGGGGTATGACTCTTAATACAAAAGCTTTCTTCTATACACCAAGATTTTATAGCTACTTTTCTTTTTAAAATTAATATATTCCCTAACACTCTTAAAACGTATCTCAATTTATAGTTTCAAAAATAAACCTGCTTAAAGCATCACAAATGAAACCCAGTATGACTTTCATCCCTCTCACTGGAAAAGCACAAATTCTTTTAACCAAGTATATACAGAAGCCTCGTCACTATTCTGAGCTCCTAAATAGACATGCACAACAAGACTTGAACACATTCCAGGCATGGCCTTCAAGCCTGGACCACACCTGCTTCCAAGGCCCTGAGGCTAAAAATAACTCTGGGGCCTCAAGATTGGGACAGCAGCCAGGCCTCGGGTGCTGCAGGCCCCTTGCTCAGCAACACTCATGGTAAAAGCAGGAGCTGCAGGACTCTACAATCACAGAAAACCTCCATGACAGGCTTCTTTCTCTCTGCCCATCACTTCCATCTAGGCCTGATGATTTTCTTTGCCGCTTGACATCAAAAACAAATCTGGGAATATAGAAACAACTAAGATTTTATGGTGTATTGTTTTTTAAAAACAACCACAAACGTGGACCAGAGGACTCAGGAGAGGATTCAGGAGATCTTGTTCCTAATTTCAGCTCCTCCACAGACACTAAAATGTCATAGCAAGAGTCGCTTGCCTTCCCCCAAGCCTGTTTTTTCCTCACCTGTAAAAGGAGGAGTCCTGTGATCACTTAACATCTTAAAGACCATTTCACTAAGAACATGATGATGTCATGGTCAGTGCATCTTGGGTGTCAGTGAGGTGTTTAACAGGACATGAAGTAATCATGTTAGGCAGTTACAGCTCGTGTTCTACAACACACAAATTAAAATGGGTCACTCCTGGGCAGCGGGCTTACAAACAGCAGGGCAACTGCACCAGATCATTCCTTTTGTGGTGTGGGATTTCCAAGGTTTGCTCCATGACAGTGACTTCTCTCCCTCTGCCAGTCCCATAGTATGCAGGAGCCCCTTCTGGGGCTTGTTACTCCACCAGGTACAAAATAAAGGGAGGGAGGCCAGGGGCAGAGGAAGACTGGGCGGCGGCAGCACTGTTCACTCCAGGCTCCTGGGCTGTGCTAATTTAAGTCACTGCATCTGTCCTCGCGCTTCCCCTTCTGGGGCCTGGGAAGCTAATATCATCAGGAAGCGGTACCATAGGGCAAAGTGGGTGGCAAGGCCAGGACCCGGGGGAAGAATCACAGCACCACAGGACAGCAAGGAGACCGAGCAGCCATGATAAGAATCAGAGTCCTCCCTGTCCTCATCCCAGAGTTATTTTTTCTATTCTGTCCTTTTCACCGACCATCTTTTTCCCATAATTTGGCTCCATACCATCACCTAACCATAGTTTTGCTGTTCTTATTTGTTCTAAGAGGCTTTGCTGTTCCCCTAACTCTTCTCCCCCTCTCCGCTTAATTTTCATCTCTTCCTTCATGATGATAACCAAGCCTCTTCTTGTCTCCTTAAACCCTTATCATGAATCCACTTTCTGTTCCGTGGGAGGTGGGGTGGGGGTGAGGGGAAAGGAGTAGGGCCACGGCCCCTGATAAGGGTTGTTATTATAAAGATAAAGAGTGCCCACGACTGCTCCAGACTGCTTTGAGACAGTCATCCATAGAGTCAGGTACATTATCAACCTTGGAAATCTTTCCTCACTGTAAAATCAAGAGTTTTATTTCAGAGGAGAGAGAGAGAAATCTTCTCCAGGTCAATGTCTCACACATGGCTATACTGAGTAGAGATCGATGAACTTATTAGTATCTTCCATTCTCATGAGCTAAGAAGCGTTTTGATGATCTAGGTACTAAAGGTAAAACCCATCTCTAAACTTCAAAGGAAGACACAAATTCTCAATGTTTCCACATTAGGTTTGCTTAGAAAATGAACGAGATCTGAATTATTTTATAATCTATTGCTCAGATTTTTAAAGCAGGAAGGAAGCTCTGCACATGTGGACGAAGCAGTCTTCATCAAAAGTCCGACTGGCAGGTTCTGACAGACACCTGTGCCTGCAGCGTCCCTGCCCAGCTCTCCCCATCTTCCTGTACCATCCTCCCTGGGGAACCACTAGTTCTCTTGTCATTTCAGCACAAGACCATCCCAAGGACCTTCAAAGAGAAGAAAAGGCAGAGCAGAAAACTTAACTACAGGCCCCTTATCTTAGCTCCCAGTTCTACTGGTTCATATTTTAAAAAGGATTTCCCAATTTGAATAGCAAAATAAATACTAATATAATCCACAGGATAAAATAAATACCCAGGAGTCAAAAAAAATTTTTTTTTCCTGAAAACACTTGCTCAAAAATGGAAGTGTAAGAGGATGGTGCTCCTATTTGCTATCTGGTTGTTTTTTTAAAGAAGTTAAGTTATTCTGTCACCTTTTGGATGTACTGCATTCTGGAGTGACATCAGCCTGGCTAAGGCATGCCATATGCAGCACACCTTCCTATGGACCCTTAACTTCCCTGCTCTGAAAAATACCTGTGCCTATATTGGCTTAAGTTGAATTAATTTAGGTTTCCAAAACAGTATGGGATGACGTGGGGGGAGAAAACAGAATGGACGGAAGGCCCTGATATTAATCCGTTGAAAAATGGGGACACCTGGATGGCTCAGCGGTTGCGCCCTGCTTTTGGCTCAGGGCATGATCCTGGAGTTCATGGATCGAGTCCCACATCGGGCTCCCTAAGGGGAACCTGCTTCTCCCTCTTCCTCTCTCTCTCTGTGTCTCTCATGAATAAATAAAATCTTAAAAAAAAAAAGAAAACTGACATTCGCACAAATATAAAAGGACAACATGTTAGCAGCAGGTGTACAGCAAGTCAAAGAAGAAGGTGTCTTGAGATTTTGAAGGAAAACAGGGGCATGAACTGCCAGGCAGAAAAGAGAAGAAAGAAAATTCCAGGTAAAGAAAATACATGAGCAAAAGCAGAGGGATAAATCCTGTGCACATTTTCCCATCTAGAGCATGGATTGTAACAGCAAGTAACAAACCTAGTTGGTGAAGTGGAAGGAGCCAGCTGTGTGGCATCCTGCAAGTCTAAAGTCACCTAAGCCACTGTGGGCTTTATGAACAGAACATGAGAACACCGCTGGAGGAATTTCACTGGTAACTTTCCATGGATTGAAATAAGGAGAAAATGTAAGCGGGATGACTGGGTGGCTCAGTGGTTGAGTGTCTGCCTTTGGCTCAGGTCGTAATCCTGGGGTCCTGGGATCGAGTCCTGCATTGGGCTCCCCACAGAGAACCTGTTTCTCCCTCTGCCTGTGTCTCTGCCTCTCTCTGTCTCTCATGAATTAGTAAATAAAAAATCTTAAAAAAAAAAAAAAAGGTAAAATGGAAGCAAAGGGACTGAGCAGTTATAACCTATACAGTTTTAAGTTGTCTAAGTATGGGCCTGGCCTAGAACGGTGACTTTAAAATTTCACAGGGAAGCAAAGAGCCAAGGAACTGGTGACAGTCAGAGTCCAAGGCAGTATGGCTGGCACAAAATATACCCTTATTAAATAATTGACTTCCTGACTGAAGGTGTCCATGAAAATGGCTATTTAGACTACATTACTAAGTTATTCTACAATTAAAAACATCCAGAAATATCTCAATACCCTATTCTGTCCCTGCCTCGTATGAACCCACATCAAGCAAAATAACAGTATGTATAGGTTCAAGTTTTACTGGTTAGGTCGGTCACTATTCATAAACCAGAAGAATTAGTCATATTAAGAATCCAAAATAAGGGGCGCCTGGGTGGCTCGGTGGTTGAGCATCTGCCTTTGGCTCAGGTCATGATCCCGGGGTCCTGCCTGGGACTCACTTGCCGATGAGTCCCACATTGGCTCCCCACAGGGAGCCTGCTTCTTCCTCTGCCTATGTGTCTGCCTCTCTCTCTCTCTCATGAATAGTAAATACATCTAAAAAAAAGAAAAAGCCAAAATAAGTAAAGCAGAATGAGAAAGCAAACAGAGGCAGATACTGAATGTTGGCATTATAAGTTACTTCTTCCCATATGTTTTTCAGTAATTTCTAACATTTCCACTTTATACACACATATGTACACATGTATATACACAAACATAAATATATGCATGTATAAAATATATATCTTCTACAACAAAGTCTAAAGCATATATATTGTAATTAGTCATAATTTATGTCATGCTTGTGCTATTCAGAGGAAAAAAGCAAAAATTATTTTGTATGAGTCATTAATCAAAACAAGTTTTAATACAGAATCATGAGATTCATGCACAACAGTGACTCAGTGGTGTGAAAAAAAATTAGAGATTTTTTAAAAATTTAATTACATAACTCTATGACAACACTGCTTCAAGGTGTGAAGCATTCATATGTATTCTATACAAAGCATTATACAGTTTAGTACAGGGCAATGTCCTTTTTCCAAAAGTAACCTGCAGTACCAAAGACCACATATTCAAAATTAAAATTGAAAGCACAATCATTACAAATAAGTTTGCCACAAGTGAAATTTAGTATAAAGCAGCCCACAATATTGTCTATTAAGAGTTCAATGACTTAAATACCAAAATATCTAGCTTCACTCTCTCATATAAAATGTAGTCCATGGCATAGACTCCAACAATAATATGCTTACAAGGCTACACTATTTCATCTCACTGCACAAATTCTCAAATAGGTGCAAAAGAAACCTATTACCATTTGCTATCAATATAGTTAAGCAACACAGAACACCAAGTATCAGAAACTAAAAGGCCCTCTAAGCAAAATGCATTAAGTGTTCAGTTTTTTCTCTTTCAAATAGTGTTTGCTCTTCTGAATTCTGGGGTTGTGGACTAAAGCTAAAATGTAAAAGCCCAGAAAGAAAAATTAAATGGGGGGTGGGGAGTGCCTGGGTGGCTCAGTCAGTTAAGCATCTGCCTTCATCTGGAGTCCTGGTCCCGGAGCCCTGGGATGGAGCCTCCATGTCAGGCTCACTGGTCAGTGGGTCTCCCTCTCCCTCCACCCCTCCTCCCCTGCTTGGGTTCTCTCTCTCTCTCTCTCTCAAATAAAAGCTTTAAAAAGAAAAATTAAATGGGTTAGTGGAAAAGACACATGTTCATTTATTGACCACCTACTATATTCAATTTTCTGTAGAGCAACTTCTCAGTTTTGTCTAACTACAGGATCACTTCAGAAACTTTACTTAAAATACAAAAATGATCACCCAGGCCCTGTCCCTGGAGACTGATACTTGAGGTCCTAACTGGAGACTGTGACATTTAATAAATGTCCCAGGAGGTTCTCTGGATCAGGCAAGTTTGAAAAAAATGGTCCTAAAAACACATTTTGTTCTCTCAATGTTCACATTCAATCAGTTGTCAAAACCTACCGATTCTTAGTCTCTCTCTTACCTGAAGGACAAAAGGTACAAAAGTTGCATTTGAACGTAAAATGGCAATAGGAATTGCCAATAATGGGAAGAATGAGATGTCAGCTTGAGAGAATCCAAATCTCATAGCTGAAGCAAGCATTCCATTCCATTCCTAGTACATGCATTCTGATGGATTAATAATATCCCTTTTATAAAATGGTAAGGCCTTGCCCAGTCACACAATTCCTTAGCAGTGAACAGAAACTAGAGCTCCCATAGAGTAGTGTTTTCCACAACCCTATAAAGGTCTTACCAAACATTTGACAAATGTTAATAGGCTCTAGAAAGGCATAGAAAGCAACAGATTTCAAAGGATGAGAAAAAAATACACTCTTTTAAAACACCTGATTAGTGTGGCTGTGAGGAGACATGGCCTCACCAATATGCCAGCCTGCCATGAAGCTGCAGAGAAATAGCCATGTGAGGGGCACTTGCAACTCTTGATCTCAAGGCTGTGGGTTCGAACCCCACACTGGGTATAGAGATTATTTAAAAATAAAATCTTTTTTAAAAAGAGAGAAGAAATACACATGTAAGAAGAGAACAAAATAAGATAATAAACCCACACACAACATTCATGAAGAACAAGGAATCCTGAAAGCAGAAGCTTGTCTGCTTCACTGGCTCAAATGGGAACACAGTAAATATGTAGACTAGTACTTTATAAATCATAACACTTGCTAAAAAGGGAATAACTCAATACAGAATTAATGGAGGAGCATGCTGGCTAACACAGTAGCTCTGAACCTTGGCTGCACATGAAAATCACCTCTTAAATATCCTGATGTACCTCAGGATCAATAAATCAGAATCTCTGGAGAATGGAACCCAGGCATCAGTATTTCTTACACAAGTAGATAGATGGGGAATTTTTTTTTTTTTTTTTTTTTACTGCCTCCCAAGGAAGGGTCGCAGAAGACCATCTGGAAGGCAGAATTTAAGCAGGAGAAAAGGAGAAACTGGGCGACACACATAATACTAAAATCCACCTCACCTACATTCTGAAGTGTATATGTTATATATCTGCTCGAAGTCTGGGGTCC
Organism: Canis lupus familiaris; assembly: GCF_011100685.1. NCBI lineage: Eukaryota > Metazoa > Chordata > Mammalia > Carnivora > Canidae > Canis > Canis lupus. The sequence goes on from NC_049248.1 coordinate 12,405,100, forward strand.
TGAACATATCATCAGGTAACAGACCAAGTTCTCAATGTCACAATTTCTCTAATTCCAGAAATAACGAAAGACCACAATTCACTTATGAGACCCAACAAAAGTCCGCAAGGATATGCTGGGGCACAGAACCCTGTTCTAGCTTCATAAAATAGTTTATGGTTGAAGCAATCTAGTTTCCAATCTTTCTTCACTGTTTTTTAGAGGTATCAAGAAAAGATTTTTAAAGGTTGAGAGGAGATAAAACAGAGTTCAGTGTTCACCTGTGAATGAATTCAAGTTAAATAAATATCTCCACCCAGGAATTTCCCATTACTAAGGGCAAATCACAGAGCATACAATCTTTTGTAATCCCTCCCTCTGATCCAATCCTGTACAACTTCATTTAATAAAGTTGATGACGGAAACCAAGATTTGGGCCTCCAGCCAAACAATCTATATTACATTAAATAAAGGACACCCCCAACCTTCTCAAGGTTGTGCTAGTAGTTACTTTAAAAAAAAAAAAAGGAAATTAGCATTCAGCCAGAGTCAGAAGTTTTTATTCATGATATACCTTTATTAACATACAATAGAAGAAACACGACTAGAATGCGCTCATTCGACTCTTCCCCTTGAGTACTGGGTCTAACTTGTGGCTCGTTCACTTATATAACAGTTTCTGAACATCTGTTTTGTGTAAATCTTTTAGTCCAGGCATCTTTAGATGACAGAATTTAAGACAATACCACAGAAATAAAATTTATTCACAGATACCTGTAAGGCTCTATATAGGAGTGCTCCAAGAGTGAGAAGAGAAAGAATTTCTAGTGGTGATATCTGAGAGTCAACAAGGAGATGATAAATCTCACCAACCTGTATTTACTCTGGATGCTCTGCTACCCTAACTCCTTAGGGTGCTATACAATCTCTTTGTAATCACAAAAAACTCCTGGCCAAGAAAAATTTGGAGGGAGTGGGGACATTACTAGCCAGCAAACTCTTTTACAAACTCTGGAGGCAACTTCTTTTCAGCTGGACCCCAAGGCTGGCTGCTTCCTGCCTCAGATTCATCTGCAGGAGGCAGTTTGCAGCACTGACTTAGAAGAGGGAAAGCGGGGAGATGGATGACAGCTCCCCTTCCTTCAGATTCCAGGGACAAACACCACCTCCCGCAACATAAATATAAAGAGAAGTGTAAAGAGGGAAGGATGGTCTTATGACCCTGACAGTTATCTGACTGAGGAGTACACTGACATTTCTGCCCATCAGCATCTCTACAAAGCGTAAGCAGGAAAAATAAAAGAGGAAGTCTTAGTAAAATCAGTCTGTTTTATTGGAAAGTCCAGTGAGGGAGGCCAAAGATGTAAATGCTCAGGAGTTGGACAACCTAGAATAGCTGGAGATAGAAGTTAGCTGCCTAGACTTTATGGTCCTCAAACTTTTTAGTGAACAGACCACTTCAGAATGACAAAACTGCCTGGTCTA